>NC_140517.1:48825026-48875026 GCF_964339955.1 Pipistrellus hanaki | reverse complement strand
ACACTCACACACACACTCACACACACACTCACACACACTCTCTCACACACACTCACACACTCACACACACTCACACACTCACATACTCACACACACTCACACACTCTCACACACACACACACTCACCCACACACTCTCTCACACACACTCACACACACACTCACACACTCACACTCACACACACACACCCTGGGGAGCGGGCCCCCAGCCCGGCCTGTGCGCCCACAGACCAGGGGACTGACCGGGATCTCCCGTTCACAGGCCACACCCGGCCACGGGCCACGCCAGCCCCAGCCGGGCGAGACCGGCCTTGTGACACCCTGGGCACGGCCCGCCCGGGACAGATCCCGGCTCCGGTCTGCGGGCAGCGCCGGGGAGGCAGGCGGGAGCCGCTGGCCAGGAGCCCTAGGGTGTGTGACCCTCCACGGCTGAGGCCGGCCCTCCAGGCGGAAATCACCAGGAGCTGCCTTCCTGAGAGAACAATGGCCCGCTGCGTCTCACTGCCTGTCTGACCCGGCTGCCCTCGAGCTGGCCGCACGCCCGCCTGCCGGGAGGTCAGTGGATTGGCCCTCACCTCCTCGTTTCATTTTATTTTATTATTTTATTTCTAATTTATTTTATATTTTATTTTATTTATTTTATTATTTTTTTAAAATATATATATTTTATTGATTTTTTACAGAGAGGAAGGGAGAGAGGTAGAGAGTTAGAAATATTGATGAGAGATAGACATCAATCAGCTGCCTCTTGCATACCCCCCACTGGGGATGTGCTCACAACCAAGTATTATACAACGCCCTTGACCGGAATCGAACCCTGGACCCTTCAGTCCCCAAGCCGACGCTCTATCCATTGAGCCAAACCGGTCTTGGCTATTTTTATTTTATTTTAAATTTAATTTAATTGTTTTATTGTTTTATTTTATTTATCTTATCTTATTTATGGGCGGGCTTTCACCGGGAGAGTCACGCCCCTCGGTTCACTCCCCTGCAGGGTGGCTGCCTGTTTGCTCTCGCTGTGTCGGAGCGCCCTCTACGGGCGGTGGGGCCCTCTGCAGGCCCAGGCCCGGCCTGCGCTGAGAGGCCGAGGTCAGAGGTCAGCCTTAACCACGCCAAGGTTTGTTTTGGCTCCGTGGCCGGGTTAGATTCCGGTCAAGGGCACATGCCCGGATTGCAGGCTGTTTCTCTCTCTCTTTCCCTCTTCCTTCTTCTCTGAAATTATTAAAAATATAAATATAAATATAAATATTAAAATAAAAATATAAACAAATATAAATACAATATAAACAAAATAGAAATAGAAATGTAAATAATATGAATATATAAATATAAATATAATAAATATAAATTCAGGCTGTTTCTATCTCTCTTCCCCTCTTCCTCTCTGAAATCATTACATATAAACATATATATGCATATACACATACATATACACATACATATATTTATATTATAAAGCAGGGCCCAGGTTCGATTCCAGGCAAGGGCATGTACCTTGGTTGTGGGCACATCCCCAGTGGGGGCTGTGCAGGAGGCAGCTGGTCAATGTTTCTCTCTCATCGAAGTTTCTAACTCTCTACCCCTCTCCCTTCCTCTCTGTAGAAAATCAATAAAATAGCCGAAACCGGTTTGGCTCAGTGGATAGAGCATCGGCCTGAAGACTGAAAGGTCCCAGGTTCGATTCCGGTCAAGGGCATGTACCTTGGTTGCGGGCACATCTCCAGTAGGGGGTGTGCAGGAGGCAGCTGAGCGATGATTCTCTCTCATCGATGTTTCTAACTCTCTATCCCTCTCTCTTCCTCTCTGTAAAATATCAATAAAATATATTTAAAAGAGAGAGAGAGAGAGAGAGAGAGAGAGAGAGAGAGAGAGAGAGAGAAAGAGAAACATCAATGAATCATTTGCCTCCTGCACGCCCCCTAGTGGGGATGGAGCCCACAACCCCAGCATGTACCCTTGACCAGAATTGAACCTGGGACCCTTCAGTCTGCAGACTAACACTCTAACTGGCTAGAGCTGTTCTGTGAAGTAGTGTGTGTGTGTATGTGTGTGTGTGTGTGTGTGTGTGTGTGTGTGTGTATTTTAATATATATATATATAGTTCTTTATTGATTTCAGAAAGATTTCAGAGAGGAAGGGAGAGGGAGAGAGAGATAGAAACATCAATGATGAGAGACAAAGATTGCACACCTATGGATGAGGACAGTGGGGGAGGGGTAAGGGCAGAGGGTGGGGTGGGAACCAGGTGGAGGGGAGCTGTGGTGGGTGAAAAAGAGGAACAATGTAATAATCTGAACAATAAAGTTTTATTAAATTTTAAAAAATTATGACAATCATTGATCGGCTCCCTCCAGCACGCCCCCTGCTAGGGATCGGCCCCACAACCTGGGCATGCAGGCAGGTGCCCTTGGCCGGAATCAAACCTGGGACCCTTCCATCTGCAGGCCAACGCTCTACCCACTGAGCCACACTGGCCAGACCTGTTCTGTGACATTTTAATAACATCACCAGCAAGTAGCCTAGTCTTCCCGGTGGGGGGTCAGGGCAGGGATGGTGGGAGCCTGGAGGACCAGATCCTTCTGACCCGCCCTGTACCCCCACGGGGGAGGGGCCAGCCGGGCTGGCACTTCCTGCCAGGGGGTGAGGTCAGAGACGGTGAGGACACAGCTCTGCAGGAAGTTTCCCAACCCCTGGGCACAGGCCCCGGCGAAGGCCCCGGGCTGCGGGAGTCACAGCCCCGGGGGTGCTCTCTGACTTCACCTCTTTTCTTAATGTTGCAGGGGTCTTCAAACTACGGCCCGAGGGCCACATGCGGCCCTCAGAGGAGTCTGATCTGGCCCGCCAGGTTTTTTGGGCAGTGAGCGCAGCCGAGGTGTTACAGTAGGAATTAGTAGTTCATATAGTCCGGCCCTCCAGCTCTCTGAGGGACCGTGATCTGGCCCCCACTTTAAAAAGTTTGAGGACCCCTGGTTTAGAGAAAGGAAGGGAAGCGGGAGGAGAGAGAGAGAAACATCAATGATGAGAATCATGGATCGGCTGCCTGCTGCACGCCCCCTCCTGGGGATCGAGCCTGCAACCCCAGGCGTGTGCCCTTGACTGGAATCGAACTCCGGATCCTTCAGTCCGCAGGCCGGCGCTCTGTCCGCTGAGCCTCGCCTGCTAGGACCTTTGGGTCTCATTCAAACTGGAGGGTCGCCTGGTGGGTTGGCCAGAGTCTCCCCTGCTGCTAAGGGTGTGACAGCTTGAAGCCTGGGTTTGGAAATCCTCACAGCTTCCCAGCTGTGCTGTGAGGCCACACAAACCAGCCAACCAGCCAGCAAACACCAGAGAAGGCAGAGCTGAGGGTTTCCTGATGACGGAGATTACAGGCAGGCCCACCCTCGGCTTTCCTTGTTCACTGTTGTTGTGAATATATATTTTATGGATTTTTACAGAGAGGAAGGGAGAGGGATAGAGAGCTAGAAACATCGGTGAGAGAGAACCATTGATCAGCTGCCTCTTGCACAGCCCCCACTGGGGATGTGCCTGCAACCAAGGCACATGCCCTTGACCGGAATCGAACCTGGGACCCTTCAGTCGGCAGGCCTACGCTCTATCCTCTGAGCCACACCGGTTTCAGCATGAATATATTTTTATTGATTTTTTTTTACAGAGGAAGGTAGAGGGATAGTTAGAAACATCGATGAGAGAGAAACATCGACCAGCTGCCTCCTGCACACCCCCCACTGGGGATGTGCCTGCAACCAAGGCACATGCCCTTGACCGGAATCGAACCCGGGACCCTTCAGTCGGCAGGCCTACGCTCTATCCTCTGAGCCACACCGGTTTCGGCATGAATATATTTTATTGATTTTTTTTTTACAGAGGAAGGTAGAGGGATAGAGTTAGAAACATCGATGAGAGAGAAACATCCACCAGCTGCCTCCTGCACACCCCCTACTGGGGATGTGCCTGCAACCAAGGTACATGCCCTTGACCGGAATGGAACCTGGGACCCTTGAGTCCCCAGGCCAATACTCTATCCACTGAGCCACACCAGTCAGGGCTGAAATGTCTTTGGAGAGCCACATTTTTGTAAACTTACACTCTTTGAACGCCACTTCTTCCAAACGGGCTCGCCCAGGCCTGGTCTTGTATGGTCTTGTGTGGGAAAGCCACCCCAGGGGCCACAGAGCTGCAGGTGGCTCTCGAGCCGCAGGTTGCTGACCATGGGTCTCTGGGCTGCCTTCCATAGCCCCCTGTCCCCCATCGCAGATGCAACCCCGAAACCTGGGTGTGTGCGTCCTGAACCCCGCCAGGCACCCCAACCCACGGAGTCTCCAACCCACCCAGCCCCACGGCTCAGCCACAGACACTGGTGAGGGCAATGGGGAGAGAGAGAGAGAGAGAGAGAGAGAGAGAGAGAGAGAGAGAGAGAGAGAGAGCGCCAGGTTCGGGGGAGCCAGAGGGGGGGGGGGGCGCTTTCTCAGGCGAGGGATGACACCTGCGATTTTGATTTCCTAACCCTCACCCCACTTCCCCTTCTCAGCGTACCCCACTGTGGATCGCCAGGGGGAGGAACCGTTATTGCAACAGCTTTCCTGTCCCTCCCGCCCCAGGAGCAGGCGGGCACGCGGGGAGACACAGCCTAGCCGCCAGCTCGTCCCCGTCGGGGTCCCTCTGGGGTCCCTCTGGGGTCCCTCTGGGTCCGGCGCGCCCATGCCGGGGCCCGCGCCCCCCGGGGACGGCCTGTGCCGCCTGGCCGCCTACCTGGAGGAGCTGGAGGAGCTGGAGCTGAGGAAGTTCAAGCTGCACCTGGCGGGGCTGGCGGCGGAGGCGGGGGAGCGCGCGGTGCCGCGGGGGCGCCTGGAGGCGGCGGGGCCGCTGGACGTGGCGCAGCTGCTGGTGGCGCACTGGGGGGCCCCGGGGGCCTGGCGCCTGGCCCTGCGCGGGTTCGAGCGCATCCACCGGAGGGACCTGTGGGAGAGAGCGCGCAGGGAGGACCCGGTGAGGGGTAAGGCGGCGGGCCGGGCCGGGGCTGCACACACACCCACCCTCTCCCTGCTCCTGCTGCGTCCTGAGCGCGCTGCACCTGGGCTTGGACCAGCCAGCCCCTTGGCCTGGTTGGTTTATTTGTTGGTTGAAATATATTTTTATGGCCCTAGCCAGCTTAGCTCAGGGGATAGAGCGTCAGCTTCCGGACTGAAGGGTCCCAGGTTCGATTCTGGCCAAGGGCACGTGCCTAGGTTGGGGGCTCCATCCCCAGAGGGGGGGGGGGGGTGTGCAGGAGGCAGCCGATCGGTGGTTCTCTCTCATCATTGATGTTTCTATCTCTCTCTCCCTCTCCTTTCCTCTCTGAAATCAGTAATATATTTGTTGGATGGATGGATGGATGGATGGAAAGGTGGAAGGATGGGTGGATGGATGGATGATGGATGGATGGAAAGGTGAAAGGATGGATGGGTGGGTAAGTGAAAAGGTAGAAAAATAGATGGATGGATGATGGATGGATAAATGGGTGGATGGAAAGGTGGAAGAATGGATGGGTAGATTAATGGATTGATGAATGAATGGGTAAGTGGAAAGATGGAAGGATGGATGGATAGATTAATGGATGGATGGATGGATGGATGGATGGATGGATGGATGGAAAGGTGGAAGGATGGATGAATGAGTAAATGGAAAGGTGGATAGATTGATGGATGAATGGAAGGACTGATGGATGGATGGATGGATGGAAAGAAGAAAGGATGAATGAATGGGTAAGTGGAAAGGTGGAAGGATGGATGGATGGATGGATGAATGGAAAGGTAGAAGGATGGATGGATGGATGGATGGAAAGGTGGAAGGATGGATGAATGATGGATCAGACATGGCCCAGAGCTGAAGGGGCTGGAGGAAGTCAAGCTAACTCAGAACTTCCTGCCTGAGGGCTTTAATGGGTGGGATGGAGGTTGCAAAGAACAACTGCTCTTGACAACAGTGAAGGTGAGGTGACGACTGAGCATTGGGGAAGGAGGGGGGGCAGGGAGTTACCGCACAGGCCGCCTGGGGTCCTGGGAGCTAATGTTGCTGAGTGCTGGCTAGACGTGTGCCAACTGACCCCCCAAATGTCCCTTCCAGATGCCCCGCCCGGGGGCCCGTGCCCCCTGGGGAGCCAGCCCGCATGCCCGCTGGACGCCTTAGCCGGAACGCCAAGAAAAGGTGAGCCCTGAGCCCGGGGCCTGCTCGGAAACACAGAGCATCCGGTGCCACAGCACCCAACCGAGAAGGGATCGGGCAAACAGGCCTTTGCTTCTCCCTGGCACAGGACAGGCAGCCAGGGTGGGTGCTGCGGAATGCACGTGACGGGTCCATAATGCCACCCCCGCCCCAGCTTCCCCCTGTGTGTCCGTGCTCTGTGGGCCTCCGTCCCCAGGCTTACCATGCCGATAGGTCAATAAGCCTGTCTTTCAAAAGAATCCATCGACGAATGCATAAATGAGTGCAACAACAAATTGATGTTTCTCTCTCTCTCTAAAAATTAAACAAGCTCTGACCGGTGTGGCTCAGTGGATAGAGCGTCAAGGGTCCCAGGTTTGATTTCAGTCAAGGGCATGTACCTTGGTTGCGGGCACATCCCCAGTGGGGGGTGTGCAGGAGGCAGCGGATGGATGTTTCTCTCTCATCGATGTTTCTAATCTCTAGCCCTCTCCCTTCCTCTGCAAAAAATCAATAAAATATATTAAATATAGCCCTGACCGGTTTGGCTCAGTGGATAGTGTTGGCCTGCTGACTGAAGAGTTCCAGGTTTGATTCCGGTCAAGGGCATGTACCTGGATTGCAGGCACATCCCCAGTGGGGGTGTGCAGGAGGCAGCTGATCAATGTTTCTCTCTCATCAATGTTTCTAACTCTCTATCCCTCTTCCTTCCTCTTTGTGGAAAATCAATAAAATATATTTAAAAATATATATTTATAAACATAAGCATAAATATAAATATATATAAATATATATTTTTTTATTGATTTCAGAGAGGGAGAGGAAGTGATAGAAACATCCATGATGAGAATCATCCACAGGCTGCCTCCCGCATGCCCCCTACTGGGGACCAAGCCCACCACCCAGACATGTGCCCTGACCGGGAATTGAACTGTTACCACCTGGGTCCTAGATCCGCGCTCAACCCCTGAGCCACGGCAGCCGGGCAGGCCCTGCCATGCTTTAGCTCAGGACGAATTCAAGGGGGATGGGGGGGAGCTTGCTGAAAGGTGGAAGGATGGATGGATGAAGGATGAAAGGATGGATGGATGATGGATGGAAGGATGGATGGATGATGGATGGATGGAAGGATGGATGGATGATGAATGGAAGGATGGATGGATGATGGATGGATGGAAGGATGGATGGATGATGGATGGATGGAAGGATGGATGGATGATGAATGGAAGGATGGATGGATGATGAATGGAAGGATGGATGGATGATGGATGGATGGAAGGATGGATGGATGATGAATGGAAGGATGGATGGATGGATGGATGATGGATGGATGGATGGATGATGGATGGATGATGGATGGATGGATGGATGATGGATGGAAGGATGGATGGATGATGGATGGATGGAAGGATGGCTGGATGATGGATGGAAGGATGGATGGATGATGGATGGAAGGATGGATGGATGATGGATGGAAGGATGGATGGATGATGGTTGATGGAAGGATGGATGGATGATGGATGGATGGATGATGGATGGATGGAAGGATGGATGGATGATGGATGGAAGGATGGATGGATGATGGATGGAAGGATGGATGGATGATGGTTGATGGAAGGATGGATGGATGATGGATGGATGGATGATGGATGGATGGAAGGATGGATGGATGATGGATGGAAGGATGGATGGATGATGGATGGAAGGATGGATGGATGATGGTTGATGGAAGGATGGATGGATGATGGATGGATGGATGATGGATGGAAGGATGGATGGATGATGGATGGATGGAAGGATGGATGGATGGATGATGGATGGATGGAAGGATGGATGGATGATGGATGGATGGATGGATGGATGATGGATGGAAGGATGGATGGATGGATGGATGATGGATGATGGATGGAAGGATGGATGGATGGATGGATGGATGGATGATGGTTGATGGAAGGATGGATGGATGATGGATGGATGGATGGATGGATGGATGATGGATGGAAGGATGGATGGATGGATGGATGGATGATGGATGATGGATGGAAGGATGGATGGATGGATGGATGGATGGATGATGGTTGATGGAAGGATGGATGGATGATGGATGGATGGATGGATGGATGGATGGATGGATGATGGATGGAAGGATGAATAAATGGGTCCCATCCATCATCCATCCTCCGCCCCCCCCCCCCCCCCCAGATCCTCGGGAGATCTACCGCGACCACGTGCGCAGGAGGTTCCGGCTGATGCAGGACCGCAACGCGCGCCTGGGCGAGTGCGTGAACCTGGGCCGGCGCTACACGCGGCTGCTGCTGGTGCAGGAGCACCCCACGCCGCTGGGGGCGCAGCGCGAGCTGCTGGGCGCGGGCCGGGGGCCCCCGGGGGAGCGCCCCCGCCAGGCCGGCCTGGTCCAGGTGGACACGCTGTTCGAGCCGGACGCCGAGCGGCCCGAGCCCCCGCGCGCCGTGGTGGTGCAGGGCGCGGCGGGCATGGGCAAGACCATGCTGGCGCGCAAGGCCATGCTGGACTGGGCGGACGGCCGGCTCTTCCGCGGCCGCTTCGACTACCTCTTCTACGTCAACTGCCGCGAGCTGGGCCGCGGGGGCGCCGGGCCGCGGCCGCTCAGCGCGGGGGACCTGATGGCGGGGTGCTGGCCGGAGCCCGGGGCCGCGCCCCCCCTCGGGGAGCTGCTGCGCGCGCCCGAGCGCCTCCTGTTCGTCATCGACGGCTTCGACGAGCTGCAGCCCTCCTCCCCCCAGGACGGGGACGCCTCCCGCAGGCCCTGGGCCGGGTCCTGCGAGGAGCGGCGGCCCCCCGAGCTGCTGCTCGGCAGCCTCCTGGGCCGGCGGCTGCTGCCCGCGGCGGCGCTGCTGGTGACCACGCGGCCCGCGGCGCTGGAGCGGCTGCAGCGGCTGCTGCTGCACCCGCGCCACGTGCAGGTGCTGGGCTTCTCGGCCGCCGGGCGCCGCCAGTACTTCCGCCGCTTCTTCGGGGACCCCGCGCGGGCGCGCCGCGTCTTCGGCTTCGTGCGCGACCACGAGCCGCTGCTGGCGCTGTGCTTCGTGCCGCTCGTGTGCTGGGTGGTGTGCACCTGCCTGCAGCAGCGCCTGGAGGCCGGCGGCGCGCTGCCCGGCCGGCCCACGCGCACCGCCACCGCCGTCTACCTGCTCTACCTGCTCAGCCTGCTGCCGCCGCCGCCCGGCTCCCCGGCCGCCGCGGTAAGGGGGCCGCGCGTCCCGATTACAAATTAAAAAATTATATAGATATAGATACAGATATAGATACAGATACAGATATAGAGATAGATAGAGATAGAGATAGAGATAGAGATATAGAGATATAGAGATATAGAGATAGATATAGAGATAGATGTAGAGATATAGAGATAGATATATAGATATATAGATATATAGATATATAGATATATAGATATAGATGATAGAGATAGAGAGATAGAGATAGATAGATATAATTTCTAACTCTATTCTTCTCGCTTCCTCTCTATAAAAAAACAATTGAATAAAATAATACTATACATAGATGGGGGGGCAATGTTAAAATATGTACACAGATAATAATTTGATAAAAAATAAAATAATAATACTATACATAGATAGATATAATTTCTAACTCTCTATCCCTCTCTTCCTCTGTAAAAAAAATCAATAAAATATATTTTTTAAATCAATTGAATAAAACAATACTATACATAATTTTTATTTATTTATTATATTTGTAAACTGTACTTATGTTGAAATTAAAAAAATATATATATTTTTTTATAATATAATATATATATATATATATTACAGCCAAAACCGGTTTTGGCTCAGTGGATAGAGCGTCGGCCTGCGGACTGAAAGGTCCCAGGTTCGATTCCGGTCAAGGGCATGGACCTTGGTTGCGGGCACATCCCCGGGGAGCGGGGGGGGGGGGGGGGGGGGGGGGGGGGGGGTGCGGGAGGCAGCTGATTGATGATTCTCTCTCATCGATATTTCCAACTCTCTAGCCCTCTCTCTTCCTCTCTGTAAAAAAATCAATAATATATATATATATATATATATATATATATATCCATACTATTTTTGCATTCCATGAAAATTTTTGTTGCTCCATATAGACCAAATTTTTAACCAAGAACCCCCACCCCCACCCCCACCCCCTCCGCCGTCAGTGATGTCCCTCTTTACCGATATTAAATCTGGTCACCTCAGGCGACGCCGACGCCCCAGCGCCCGCCCTACCCCACGGGGCTGTGCTCCCTGGCCGCCGAGGGGCTCTGGAGCCGGAAGATGCTCTTCGACGAGCAGGACCTGCGGCGGCACGGCCTGGACGGCGCCGAGGTCTCTCCTTCCTCAACGTGCGCCTGTTCCAGCGGGACATCCACTGCGAGCGCTTCTACAGCTTCATCCACCTGAGCTTCCAGGAGTTCTTCGCCGCCGTGCACTACGTGCTGGACGGGGCGCCCGGCGCGGACGGCGCCGCCGGCCCCCGGCGCGGCCTGGCCCGGCTGCTGGCCGAGTACGGGCTGTCGGAGCGCAGCGCCCTGGCCGTCCCCGTGCGCTTCCTGTTCGGGCTCCTGCACCGCGAGGCCAGGGGCTACCTGGAGACGGCCCTGGGCTGGAGGGTGGCGCCGGGCGTTCGGGCGCAGCTGCTGGACTGGATCGGCGCCCGGGCGCGGAGCGGGGGCCCCACGCTGCAGCAGGGCGCCCTGGAGCTGCTCGGCTGCCTCTACGAGATCCAGGAGGCGGACTTCATCCGCGCCGCCCTGAGCCACTTCCAGGTGGTCGTGGTGGGCAGCATGGCCACCAGGATGGAGCACGCGGTGGCCGCCTTCTGCCTCAGGCACTGCGCCAGCGCCCTGGTGCTGCACCTGCACGGGCCGCCTACCGGGCAGACGAGGAGGAGGAGGAGGAGGAGGAGGAGGAGGAGAAGGAGGAGAAGGAGGAGGAGGAGGAGGACCAGGCGTCGGGGCCCCAGGCGCCACCGGCACCATCGTAAGTACTCGCTGTGCCAGCCCAGGTCCTAACCAAGTTCATGTTCTCGGCTGGGGGTGGGGTGAGGGGAGTGCTGGGCCCCAGCCGGGCACCCTGGGCACCATCTGGAGAAATCCTGGGTGGCACTGACCCCGGGCGATGGGGGCGCTGCCTGCATCTGGTGGGAAGAGGGCAGGGAGGCTGCAGGGCAGGGGAGGCCAGCTATGGCAGGGACCCCCCTTTTTGTGGCCAGGACGAAAAAGACAGAGGAACCGGCTCCAAGTGGAGGCTGCTGGGGGTTGAGAAGTGAAAGAAAGAAAAAAAAAGGAAGGAAGGAAGGAAGGAAGGAAGGAAGGAAGGAAGGAAGGAAGGAAGGAAAGAAAGAAAGAAACGGAGAAAGAAAGGGAGAAAGAGAGAGAAAGGGAGAAAGAGAGAGATAAGGAAGGAAGGGAGAAGGGAGGGAGGAAAGAAAGAAAGAAAGAAAGAAAGAAAGAAAGAAAGAAAGAAAGAAAGAAAGAAAGAAAGGAAGACACGGAAGTAGGAACAAAGCTGGGAGCCTGGTGGGACCGCCATCCTCTCTGACGGAGGGGCAGGGACCCAGAGCCGACACAGTGTGTTTATTTATATTCCCCCAATACCAGGGGGTGCCGAAACCGATGGCTCAGTAGATAGACAGTTGGCCTGCAGACTGAAAGGTCTCAGGTTCGATTCCGGTCAAGGGGCATGTACCTTGGTTGGGGGCACATCCCCAGTAGGAGGTGTGCAAGAGGCAGCTGATGGATGTTTTTCTCTCATCGACGTTTCTAGCTCTCTATCCCTCTCCCTTCCTCTGTAAAAACTCAATAAAATATATATTTAAAAAAAAAAAAACAAGCTTATTTAAAACAAGAATGCTGAAACCAGTTTGGCTCAGTGGATAGAGCGTTGACCTGCGGACTGAAGGGTCCCGGGTTCGATTCCGGTCAAGGGCATGTATAATACCTTGGTTGTGGGCACATCCCCTGTGGGCAATGTGCAGGAGGCAGCTGATTGATCTTTCTCTCTCATCGATGTTTCTGGCTCTCTGTCCCTCTCTCTTCCTCTCTGTGAAAAATCAATAAAATATGTTTAAAATAAAATAAAATAAAACAAACAAGAACAACAAAAGAAAGAAACACTGCACTGACCTGTAGCTCCCTCCGCAGCCCAGAGAGAAACGTCCTGCCCGACGCCTACAGCGAGCACCTGGCCGAGGCGCTGAGCACCAACCCGAACCTGATCGAGCTGGCTCTCTTCCGCAACGCCCTGGGCGGCCGGGGGGTGGCGCTGCTGTGCCAGGGGCTCAGGCACCCCAGCTGCAGGCTCCAGAACCTGAGGTGAGTCCGGCTGGTCTGGGCGCTTCCGCTGGTCCCCGCCACCCCTGGCCTGGGGCCCTGTCCGAAAAGCACTCAGGCCCTCGCTGGTGCGGCTCAGTGGATAGAATGCCGGCCTGCGGACTGAAGGGTCCTGGGTTCGATTCCGGTCAAGGGCACATGCCTGGGTTGCGAGCTCGGTCCCCAGTCGGGAGCGTGCAGGAGGCAGCTGATGGATGTTTCTCTCTCCATGGATGGTTCTCTCTCTCTCTCCCCCTCTCTCCCTTCCTCTTTGATTAAAAAATAATAATCCTCCTATTCAATAAAAGAGTAATATGCAGATTGTCTATCACTCCAACACACAAGATGGATGCCCCCATGTGGATACTAGATGTCCACCACAAGATGGCCAGCAGGGGAGGGCAGTTGAGAGGAACCAGGTCTGCAAGAGAGGGCAGTTGGAGGCGATCAACCCTGCAGGGGAGGGCAGTTAGAGGTGACCAGGCTGGCAGAGGAGGGAAGTTGGGGGCAAAGAGGCTGGCAGGGGAGTGGTTAGGGGTGATCAGGCTGGCAGGGGAGTGGTTAGGGGTGATCAGGCTGGCAGGGGAGTGGTTAGGGGTAATCAGGCTGGCAGGCAGAAGCTGTTAGGGGCAATCAGGAAGGCAGGCGGGCGAGCAGTTGGGAGCCAGCAGTCCTGGATTGTGAGAGGAGCCAGCAGTCCTGGATTGTAAGAGGAGCCAGAAGTCCTGGATTGGGCCTAAGCAGGCAGTTGAACATCCCTCGAGGGGTCCCAGATTGGAGAGGGTGCAGGCTGGGCTGAGGGACCCACCCCGCCCCATGCACGAATTTCGTGCTCCGGGCTTCTAGTAAATAAATAAATAAGACGCGGGGAGAGGAAGGACCAGGGACCAGCTCCATCCTCTCCCCTCCCTCCCCTCCAGGCTGAAGAGGTGCCGGGTGCCCAGCTCCGCCTGCCGGGACCTGGCCACCGCGCTGACCGCCAACCGGCACCTGATGAGGATGGACCTGAGTGGCAACGCCCTGGGGCTGGCCGGCGTGCGGCTGCTGTGCGAGGGCCTGCGGCACCCCCAGTGCCGGCTGCAGATGCTGCAGTGAGTCCCGGCCGGACACAGCTCCCCACACGCCCAGGGTCCCACGTCTCCGCCTCCACATGAGGGCCGCCCTCTGACCCCGCCCACCCTCACCCCTGTGTGCGCCCAGGGCCTGGGACCCCAGAGCTGTGGGCTGTGCAGTTCCCTGTCCGCGCAGAACACGTCAAGTCTGACACTTCCGGTCACTGGGTAGCCTGGTGGTTTCCCCAGCCCTCTCCTCCCCCGCACCTCCGACCCCACCCCCACCCCCTGCCACCATCACCACCGAGCAGTTCTGTCTCACCAGCTAGGTGTCCTGCACTTCCACTCACTTCTTTTTTAAAAAAAATATATGTTGTTGATTTTTTAGAGAGAGGGATAGAGAGCTAGAAACATCGATGAGGGAGAAACATAGATCAGCTGCCTCCTGCACACCCCCTACTGGGGATGTGCCCGCAACCAAGGTACATGCCCTTGACCGGAATCGAACTTGGGATCCTTCAGTCCACAGGCCCACACTCTATCCACTGAGCCAAACTTCGGCTCTTTTTTTTTTTTTTTAATATATTTTATTGGTTTTTTACAGAGAGGAAGGGAGATAGAAAGTTAGAAACATCGATGAGAGAGAAACATCGATGAGAGAGAAACATCGACCAGCTGCCTCCTGCACAACCCCCACCGGGGATGTGCCCGCAACCAATGTACATGCCCCTGACCGGAATCAAACCCGGGTCCCCCCAGTCCGCATTCCGACGCTCTATCCACTGAGCCAAACCGGTTTCGGCTCTTTCTTCTTCTTCTTCTTTTTTTTATTAAGGTATTATATGTGTACATATCCTACCACTGCCCCACCCCACCCCACTCCCATACATGCTCTCCCACCCGAGTTTTGCGTCCATTGGTCATGCTTCTATGCATGCACAGTCTTCCGGTGGATCTCTCCTCTTCCCCAGCGGGATTTTTCTGGAGCCTCAGCCCGAGGCGTGCTCCATCATTGACTCCACCCCCAGCCTGCTCCCCGCTCCGGAGGATGGGGGGATTCCAAGCCCCTCACTGAGGCCTGGTCCCCAGCCCCCTCGGAGCCCACCTCAGGAGAACAAAGACCTGCTATCGCCTCTAGGGGATTCCGAGGGACTGAGGGCCCGGCAGGTCCCGGGTCAAAGGCCACCCCGAGAACAAAAGCAGCCCTTATCACCGGGAACTAAAGGGTCTGGGAGCTCCCAGCGGGAGCCAGGGACAGAGGCCAGGCTAATGCCTTCGGCTGCCCCCTCCGGTTCCTCTGTGGACTCTGGGGAGCCGGTGAGACCCAGCCAAGGTCCCTCCCAGGGAGCCTTCCCCAGCCGCACCCCCTGTTTGCACAGGGATGGTTTGGAGAAACATGAGCTCAGGTTGGCTGAGCACGGTCCATGGTCCATGGTCCTGGCCCCGCCCACACCCTCCTCTGGTCACCCCCACACAGTGGTAGGTCAGCACTGTGAGCATCCTTACTTCATTTAAATTGTGTGTTCTTTTAATTTTTTTAAAATATATTTTATTGATTTGCCACAGAGAGGAAGGAAGAGGGATAGAGAGCTAGAAACATCGATGAGAGAGAAGCATCAATCAGCTGCCTCCTGCACACCCCCTGCCAGGGATGTGCCCGCAACCAATGTACATGCTCTTGACCGGAATCGAACCCGGGACCCCTCAGTCCGCAGACAAACGCTCTATCCACTGAGCCAAACCGGTTTCGGCTGTTTTTTTAATTTTAAAAAATATATATTTTATTGATTTTTTTACAGAGAGGAAGGGAGAGGGATAGAGAGCCAGAAACATCGATGAGAGAGAAACATCTATCAGCTGCCTCTTGCACACACCCCCGCAACCAAGGCTCATGCGCTTGACCGGAATCGAACCCGGGACCTTTCAGTCCGCTGACGCTCTATCCACTGAACCACACCGGTCCCGGCAATAAAATATATCTTTTTAAAAAGCGAGAGAAGCTCGCCGGGCCCTCCCTCGCCAGCCTGTCTCTCTCCCAGGCTGCGGAAGTGCGAGCTGGAGGCGGGCGCCGGCGGGGAGCTGGCCGCGGTGCTGAGCGCCAGCCGCCACCTGGCGGAGCTGGACCTGACGGGCAACGCGCTGGCGGACGCGGGGCTGCGGCTGCTGTGCGGGGGCCTGCGGAGCCCGGCCTGCCGGCTGCGCATCCTGTGGTGAGTGTGCGGGCCTCCTGGCGGCCCTCCGCCTGCGGACGGTGGGTGGCTGCCCCGTGTTCGGGCGGCGCTGTCTGCCGTGGCCAACCCCGATGTCCGTCATGGGCGGGCGGAGCAGGGAATAAAACGTGGGCGATACACGCAATGGGATGTTATTCGGCCTGTAAAAAGGAATGAAATTATATATGTATGTATGTATGTGTGTGTATATATATATATATATATATATATATATATATATATATATATATATAAAAGCCTAAGCAACCATTATAAGTGTTTGGTTGACCGGTTGCTATGATGCTCACTCACCACCAGGGGGCAGATGCTCAACCTAAGAGCTGTCCCTTGGTGGTCAGTGCGCTCCCATAGCTAACCTCCCACGGCCGGCCAACCTCCTGCAGTTCCTTCTCCTGGACTGGGCCAGGCAGCCCTGATGGGCCCCCATCCTGGCCAGGTGGAGAGACCCCACCGATGCAGGAATTCATGCACTGGGCCTGTGTGTGTGTGTGTGTGTGTATGTATGTATTTTTGCCCAGGTTGGTTTGGCCCAGTGGACACAGCGTCGATCTGTGGACTGTAAGGTCCTGGGTTCAAGTCCAGCCAAGAGCTTATGACCGGGTTGTTGGCTCAATCCCAAGGAAGGGGCATGCAGGGGGCAGCTGATCAGTGATTCTCTCTATTTTAGCCCTAACCGCTTTGGCTCAGTAGATAGAGCATTGGCCTGTGGACTGAAAGGTTCCAGGTTTGATTCCCATCAAGGGCATGTACCTTGGTTGTGGGCACATCCCCACTAGGGGGCGTGCAGGAGGCAAGTGACCAATGTTTCTAACTATCCTTCTCCCTTCCTCTCTGTAAATATATATATATAATATTTTTAATTATTTATTTTATTTTTAAAATATATTTTATTGATTTTTTTACAGAGAGAAAGGGAGAGGGATAGAGAGCCAGAAACATTGATGAGAGAGAAACATCTATCAGCCGCCTCCTGCACACCCCCTACTGGGGATGTGCCCACAACCAAGGCACATGCCTCCGACCGAAATCAAACCTGGAACCCCTCAGTCCACAGGCCAATGCTCCATCCACTGAGCCAAACCAACTAAGGCAATTTAAAAAAAAAGAAAATTTAATAAAAAATATATAATTTAATTGATTTCAAAGAGCAAGGGAGAGAAAGAGAGAAAGAAACATCAACGATGAGAGATAATCACTGATTGGCGAGCCTGCAATCTGGACATGTGCCCCTGACCAGAATCGAACCTGGGACCCCTCAGTCCGCAGGCCGACGCTCTGTCCCCTGGGCCACACCGGCGGGGGCGGTAGCTGACGTGGACGCGCGGTGGGTGGTTCTCTGCTGTCTCCTCCGGGAGACGCTGTCCGGCCGGCCCACGCCCGCTGTGTGTGTCGCAGGCTGAAGATCTGTCATCTCACCGCGGCCGCCTGCGAAGACCTGGCCTCCGCCCTCCCCGAGGCCCAGAGCCTGGCGGAGCTGGACCTCGGCCTGAACGACCTGGGGGACCCCGGGGCGCTGCTGCTGTGCGAGGGCCTGCGGCACCCCCAGTGCAAACTGCAGACCCTGCGGTGAGCCCGGCCGCTCCCCTCCGCGGGTCCCCGTCCACCGTCCTCATCCTCCTACCTCCGCCGCCGGCTCCCCGGGGCCAGGCTCCCTCCCCGCCTCTCCTAACCCCCAGCTCACCCGCCCCCTTCCACAGAGCTCGCTGCCCCAGGCCCTTTGCACCTACTGCTCCTTCTCCCTGGATCTCCTTTCTGCTCTGCTGTCCTGGGTTTTGCCCTGAGAGCATCTGTTTTCTCCGTGAGGACTCACAATGAATGCTTTGTTGCCATGGACACTTCCCATACCCCCCCCACCCCCACTTTAAAAAATATATATATATTTATTTATTTTTAATAGATTTTATTGATTTTTTACAGAGAGGAAGAGAGAGGGATAGAGAGTTAGAAACATTAATGAGAGAGAATCATTGATCAGCTGCCTCCTGCAAACCCCCTACTGGGGATGTGCCCGTAATCAAGGTACATGTCCTTGACCGGAATCGAACCTGGAACCTTTCAGTCCCCAGGCTGACGCTCTATCTACTGAGCCAAACCGGTTAGGGCACAAGATGGTGTCTCTTTATCCTTTAACACTCTCCTCCTGTGTTCCTTCTTTTTCTGCCTTTCCTCTCTCCCTCCCTCCTTCTCTCTCTCTCTCTCTCTCTCTCTCTCTCTCTCTCTCTCTCATACAAAAATCAACCAATGAGTGCATAAGTAAGGAGAACAACAAACACCTCTATCTATCTATCTATCTCTCTCTCATCTCTCTCTCTCTCTCTCTCTCTCTCTCTCTCTCTCTCTCTCTCTCTCTCCTCCTTCCTACCTGCCGTCCCTCTCTTCCTCGCCCTCGCCGCTCTCTCAGGGGCCAGTGGAGTCTCTCTGTGCCCTGAGCACAGCGCCCGCCCAGCAGGCAGCTTTCCAGGCGGTGCCCGGAGGCGCCCACCCTGTGCCCGTGTCTTCCAGGCTCGGCATCTGCCGGCTGGGCCCCACGGCCTGCGAGGGCCTGGCGGCCGCGCTGCAGAGCAACCGCCACCTCCGAGAGCTGGACCTGAGCTTCAACGACCTGGGCGACCGGGGCCTGTGGTGGCTGTGCGAGGGGTTGCAGCAGCCAGCCTGCAGGCTGCAGAAGCTGTGGTGAGCCGGCCTCCGGGCGGGGGGCGGCGGGCGGGAGAGAAGGGGCTCATCCCTGAGTGCCAGCGTCTGCTGGTCCTTCCTTTCTCCTTCTTTTCCTTTGTTTATATTTTTAAATATATTTTTATTGATTTTTTACAGAGAGGAAGAGAGAGGGATAGAGAGCTAGAAACATCCATGAGAGAAACATCGACTAGCTGCCTCCTGCACACCCCCCACCAGGGATGTGCCCACAACCAAGGTACATGCCCTTGACCGGAATCGAACCTGGGATCCTTCAGTCCGCAGACCGATGCTCTACCACTGAGCCAAACCGGCTTCGGCTCCTTTGTTTATATTTTTAAATATTTTTTTTTGTTGATTTCAGAGAGGAAGGAAGAGGAAGAAAGAGATAGAAACATCTATGATGGGAGAGAATCATCGATCGGCTGCCTCCTGCACCCACCCCACTGGGGACTGAGCCTGCAACCCGGGCATGTGCCCTGGGCCGGAATCGAACCCGGGACCCTTCAGTCCATAGGCCGACGCTCTATCCACTGAACAAAACCAGCTAGGGCTTTTAAAATATCTTTTTACTGATTTCAGAGAGGAAAGGAGAGGGAGGGAGAGAGAGAGAGAAACATCGATGATGGGAGGGAATCATTGATCGGCTGCCTCCTGCACGCCCCCTACTGGGGATCAAGCCCACAACCCGGGCATGTGCCCTTGACCGGAATGGAACCGTGACCTCCTGGTCCACAGGTCGATGCTCAACCACTGAGCCACACTGGCTGGGCCCATTGGTAGCTTTTTGTATGTGCCCTGATGGTGGATTGAACCCCAAACCTTGGCCTATTGGGGGGGGGGGGCGCTCAAATCTACTAAGCTACCCAGCCAGGACCCTTCATCACCATCTTAACCTGGACTGCTTTGGTTCTGCTCCGTCTTCTTATCAGCTAGTCCCCTAAACACTACACCCTGGCCCTAGCCAGATGTGGCTCAGTGGATAGAGCATCAGCCTGCGGACTGAGGGGTCCCTGGTTCGATTCCAGTCAAGGGCATGGACCTTGGTTGCGGGCACATCCCCAGTGGGGAGTATATAGGAGGCAGCTGGTCGATGTTTCTAACTCTCTATCCCTCTCTGTAAAAAATCAGTATATTTTTAAAACTACACCCTGCCCTAGCCAGTTTGGCTCAGTGGATAGAGCATCAGCCTGTGGACTGAAGGGTCTCGGGTTCGATTCCGGTCAAGGGCACATGCCCGGGTTGTGGGCTCCACCCCCAATGGGGGGCGTGCAGGCGGCAGCGATCCACGATTCTCTCTCATCATGGCTGTTTCTCTCTCTCCTTCCCCCTCCTCTCTGAAATCAATACAAATGTATATATTTTTTAAATATATTTTATTGATTTTGTACAGAGAGGAAGGGAGAGAGATAGAGAGTAGAAACATCGATGAGAGAGAGTCATCGATCAGTTGCCTCTTGCACACCCCCTACCGGGGATGTGCCCGCAACCAAGGTACATGCCCTTGACCGGAATCGAACCCGGGTCCCTTCAGTGCCCAAGCTGACACTCAATCCATTGAGCTAAACCGCTTTCGGCACAAATGTATATTTTTAAAAACGATACCGGCTCCCTGTGGAGAGAAGACTCAGGCCTCTGTCTCCGCAGGCTGGACAGCTGTGGCCTCACCGCCACAGCCTGCGGGGACCTGTCCGCCACGCTGGGCGTCAACCAGACGCTGCTGGAGCTCTACCTGACCCACAACGCGCTGGGCAGCGCGGGCGTGCGGCGCCTCTGCCGGCGGCTGCGGCACCCGGGCTGCCGGCTGCGGGTGCTCTGGTGAGGGGGGCGGGGCGGGGCGGGCCCCGGCTGCAGGCTGCGGGTGCTCTGGTGAGCTCCTGACCCCGTGCCCCTGTCCCCCCAGGCTGTTCGGGGTGCCCCTGAGCCCTGACCCGGTGCCCCCTGTCCCCCCAGGCTGTTCGGGGTGCCCCTGACTCGGTGCCCCTGTCCCCCCAGGCTGTTCGGGGTGCCCCTGAGCCCTGACCCGGTGCCTGTCCCCCCAGGCTGTTCGGGGTGCCCCTGACCCGGTGCCCTCTGTCCCCCCAGGCTGTTCGGGGTGCCCCTGAGCACTGACCCGGTGTCCCCTGTCCCCCCAGGCTGTTCGGGGTGCCCCTGACCCGGTGCCCTCTGTCCCCCCAGGCTGTTCGGGGTGCCCCTGAGCTCGGCCACCCACAGAGAGCTGACGGCGCTGCGCTGGACCCGGCCCTCCCTGGACCTCGGCTGCTGACCGCAGGCCCCGCCCGGGCGTCCACCCGGCCAGACTGTGTGTGTGTCCCCGAGAGAGACCCCGCGGGCAGAGCGGGCGGTGCTCGGAGGGGAGGGCCCCGCCAGGAGGGGGGTGATGCCCCACCCCCACCCTAACCCCCGGGGACGCTGGGCAATGCCAGGAGGCCTCCGGCCAATAGGAGGAGGCCAGGGGCTGCCCCCCACGCGGTGGAGCTGAACATGGACGCCTGCCGCCCGGCCGTGTGGCCCAATGGGCGGGACACCGTCACCCCCACAGGCTCCCGGACTGGTCCCCATTCGGGGCACTGAGGCTCAGGGTCTCACTCCCATGTGAGTGTGAGCCCCCCCCGGAGGCGATGGGTGGACGTTTCCCTCAAACCCACGGGGACAGCGAGGGGAGGGCGGCCGAGCCGGGTGGCTCAGTGGTGGAGCACCAGCCCCCTCCCCCTCACAGCCACGCCAGGTGCTGGGCTCCAGGCCCCGTGGGGGGTATTCAGGGGGCGGCCAACCCGTGGGCCCCTTCCGGCATGGGTCTGTCCCTTCCTCTCTGAAACCAATAAAAACTCTTTAAAAAAACCCACAAGCTCCTCCGGCCAGGTCTGGGAGGAGAGGTGGGAGACCAGCCAGGGTCACTATGGGGGACTTCACCCCAACGTCAGCAGAGGGGGTCACGGCGGGAGACCCGACAGCGGGGGCGGCAGGGCACGTGGACTCCAAGCCCCACTCCCCACCCTGAGGCCAAGCAGAAGCCCCGACCAGCTGCCCCAGTTGAGGTCCCCAAGGACACGGGTCAACCGCCCACCGCCACCCTAACCTCCGGGGACTTGCCTGCAGCCCGGCGGGGGGGCGGGGCCGGGGAGCCCAGAGGTGTGCGCCCACGTGCTCAGCCTCCCCCAGGCCTGGGCAGCCGGGGGGCCCACCCAAGGTCTTCCCTGCGGCTCAGGGACAGAAAATGGGGGAGAGAATGGGGGAAGAGGCTAGCGGACCCCAAAGACCAAGGGACTCCTCCTTGGAGACCGGACCCAAGGCGAGCACTGGAAGAACACACGAAAGCCAGGGCTGCAGAGCACACAGGTCATTTTTAAAATATATATTTTATTTATTTATTTTTTTTACAGATGGGAGTGGGAGAGTTAGAAACATCAATGAGAATCATCCACCAGCTGCCTCCCGCACACACCCCACCGGGGATGTGCCCGCAACCAAGGCAAATGCCCTTGCCCGGCCAACGCTCTATCCACTGATACAGCAGCTACTGCCTTTCTTGCACTATGGGCACCAGGACCCCACACCCCTCCGGGCCGCGCCCCGGGCTCCGATGGCGGGACCTCCGGGGCACACAAGGCAGCGAGCTGTTCCCGCCCAGAGGGTGCCCCGGGGCCCTCGTCAACAATGGCCGGGGGCGGCGGCCGGAGATGCCGGGAGGCCCGCACCCACCCTCAGCCCGCATCCCCGTCTCTCCGCGTCCGCACGCCGCCCGGTGCTCCCCACCACGTGCTCCCCGCAGGCGAGGAGGCTCGAAACGGGAGCACTTTCCTGTCTGAGCACGGCGAGTGCCCCCGTTCGGAGCCGCCCCGCCCGGGTTCAGGTCCGGCCCGGACAGCGATGCCGGATGGTCCAGGAGAAGGTGCTGGAACGGGCCCGGCGGCCCCAGCATGGCCCACACAGCGGGGACGAAGCCAGCTGCTCGGTGCAGGGCCGGCGCTGCCTGCCTGGCAGGCCCGATGGGCCGGGGGCCCTGGCTGTGCCCCCCGGCGGCACTCAAATGGAGCAGCACTTTCCGCCGGGCATCGGAGAGTGCCTGCGCATTTGAGTGCCCCCGGCCGGGCCGTGCCGCCCCCGGGCCCAGGCCGGGCACCGAGCCACCCCGTCCCCAGCAGCAGCTGGTCCCGGCCGGGGGACCTCAAACCGTGGCGGCACTTTGCGCTGACACACAGAAAGTGCCCCCACAGTTTGAGTGCCCCAGGCCGGGCATTCTGGGTGTCCACGCCGACCGACCGACCAACCCACTCCCCCAGGCCAAGCATCCTGGTGTCAGCGCCTGCCGACCGACCAACCAACCGACTGACCCACTATCCTAGGCCGGGCATCCTGAGTGTCCGCGCCCACCGGCCGACCCACTCCCAGGGTCTGGCCCAGAGGGACCCGCTGGGGACCCTACTCACATACCAAACACATGCCAAACACATGCCACATGTTTCGTCCTGTCCCCTCAGAAGGCACTGGGGAAAGTGGGGCTTTCAAAAGAATCTTCTCTAGTGGGGTGATGAGGGTACCCACTCCGAGGAGCCTGTGGGAGGAGGCACCCACCCCACCCACGTGGGTGCTGGACCGGGGCCCAGGCGGGAGGGCGGGCAGAGAGGAGCATGGGGACTGGGGAGGAGGGTCGGATGAAAAGACGCCAGTGGGCCCCAAAGCCCTGCCAGGCCCGTGGGGTGAAGCCTCGTGGACGGGATAAAACCTGCTGCAGGGTCAGCCGGCCGTGGTCCTTCGTCTTCAGCCTCTGCCTCTGCCAGGAACCTGGAAGGTGAGGAGCACGTTGTGGGGAGGAAGAGTAAGAGAAAGGCGGATGGAGGGCCCGGGGGAACAGGGACGGGCTATCTCAGTGATACTCACAGACCAGAGGTGCGTAGTGTGGCAGCTCCTCTCCCCAAGACCTAGGAGCCGGGCACCGGGCCCTTAAATAAGGCAGGGAACCCAATCAGCGCCCCCCAGCCGGGCCCCCGGGGCCAGACCCCTCCCCTCTCCTACCCCCTCCCCTCCCGTCCCCGCCCAGACCTACCCTGCCCCTCTACCCCCCGACGCGAGCGCCTCCGGATCGATACGGCCCCGCCGAATCTTTAAACTTTATCACTTAAAACGCTTAGCCAGTTTTAAAGATGATCCTGTTAAAAAAAAAAATAAAAGATCGGAGTTGGTTGGCGGCCTGGATGGGGTCAATGGGCGGGAGAAGGGGACACGTGTCATCCTTTCTTCAATAAAAAATGGTTAAAAATCATCCAAAAAATAAGTACATCCTATTGCTTGACGGTTAAAAAAAAAAAATCAGAAAGAAAAAATAATCAAACAAACCCTATGGCTTGTTGGTTTTAAAAAAAAACACAAAAAATCCGGTGTGGCTCGGTCATTAACAAATCTGTGCTGTTGACGGCGAGGCCGTAAATGCTTTTATCATTCCACCAGAGGGAATTGGTGGGGATCGATGGCAAAGTGCCGGGATGGCCCACAGGACCTCACCTCCCGCGGGAGGGCTGAGGAATGGTGATATTTAAACACTTAGACATCATCATAAAAAATATATAAAAAAAGAAAAAATTAAATAAACAAATAAATAAATACTTAGACATCAGCGATGGCTCTATGGACCGGCAATGGAGAGACCTGGCACTTAGCTACCCTGTTTCCCCGAAAATAAGACATCCTCCGAAAATAAGACCTACCGCATGGAAAGATAAGACATCTCCCCTGAAAATAAGACCTAGCGCAATTTTTGGAGAAAAAAATTAATATAAGACACTGTCTTATTTTCGGGGAAACAGGATAGTTCTGTTGGGTGACAGGGGCGGCGAGGGCCGAGGGTTTTGGGGTCCGGAGCAGACTTTCCATGGGGGAGGTGATTTTTTAAAATTTTATTTCCTGGACGGGAGACCCGGGGGACATTTTTTCCGCCCTCACACGTGGGGGTGGGGGAGGGGCTGAGTGCCAGGGGCCAGGGCCGCCGGTTCACACCCAGGAGGTGGGACCCTCCCTGAGATAAAGTGTCTTCCCGAGGGCCTAGGCGGCCGTCCCTGCTGAGGTATTAGGTTATAGGGAGGGGAGGGGGGTTAATCTAATCTCTGCAGCAAGGTATTGCGACAATTATGTTGTAACGACTGTCTGGGGCGAGCGAGGTGGGCACTGAAAATGTGGGACAGGATTGTCTAACGCCTGAAACCAATACAAAGTAATGCACAACGTCAGCTCTCAGTGAATGAAACGGGGTGAGGAGGCCGGGGAGAGGTCAGTCGGGGAGAAAGGAGGCGTATGTACTACTTTAAACCATAAAGAATTTTTAAAAATAGGTCAAATCCAAAAACAACAACCCATAAGCACACGCACATATTAATTTACTCCACGTCTCTTTGTTTCCACCGAGGCATTTATATCCAGGACACACTCCTGCGCTTGAAACCTAAGAGGGTGGCCCTGACCGGTGTGGCTCAGTGGACTGGAGGGTTCTGGGTTCGATTCCCGTCCAAGGCACATGCCCGGGGGTGTGGGCTCCGTCCCCAGGGAGAAGGCGTGCAGGGGGCAGCAGGTCCGTGATTCTCTCTCGTCATGGATGTTCCTCTCTCTCTCTCTCTCTCTCTCTCTCTCTCCTTTCCTCTCTGCAATCAATGAAATAAAATAAAAATATTCAGTTGCCGGTTGTATGGAAAACGCGTGGTCACGGAGAGAACACGCGAGGACCAAGAAGATCTGGCGTGTTTCTCAGCCCCGTCACCCTGTCCCGGAGGGAGACACAGGGCCCGTCAGCCAGCCGGCTCCGTCCCAGATCCGCTTCTGGAAATGCGGGTCCAGCTAAGTATTTCCTGGTGGAATTTTTTCCCCCGGCTCCCACCCCCACGCAGTAGCCTGCTAACCAGATAATGGGAGGTGTGTGTGTGTGTGTGTGTGTGTGTGTGTGTGTGTGAGTGTCCTGCCTTCGGCCACCTGGGCCCCCTCTAGCCTGCCCCCCCCTTCCCAGGCCCTCACCGCCCCATAGATATTGGCCTCATCTGACGATCACACGTTATTTTTATATATTTCTTTTAATTCATTTTTCACAGAGAGGAAGGGAGAGGGATAGAGAGCTAGAAACATCGATGAGAGAGAAACATCCATCAGCTGCCTCCTGCACACCCCGTACTGGGGATGTGCCCGCAACCAAGGCACATGCCCCTGACCGGAATCGAACCTGGGACCCTTCAGGCCGCAGGCGGACGCTCTATCCACTGAGCCACACCGGTTTCGGCCATCACACATTATTCATGCGACTGAATCTGAAGGAACATCAGAGGCCACACTCGGCGGTGACTTTCAAGGACATGGAAAGCCGAAGAGCCGGGGGCACGTCGATTGCCGTGATCCCCAGCGCTGGGAGAGGGTGGCCCCGGGCTTGGCCGGGCTTGGCGGGCGAGGCCGGGTCACCTGTGTGTTTAAGGTCCCGCGTTAACCCCCTCGGGGTCCTTCCAAAGTCCTTCTCCCCAGCATGCCCGGGGGAGGGCTGACGGGTTAACCATTGGCCTAAGTCGCCAGCCAACGTCTTTGCTCTTTAACCAGCCATCCTTTTTTGTTTTTAACCAACAATTCTATTTTTTAACCAACCGTTCCTTCACTTTTCATCATTCCTTCTGGTTGAAAGGATGACCTGTATCCCCTTTCCTTCCCCATTAGCCACCCTCCAGCCTGTCCCTGCCCCCACCCTTTCACCCTACCCCCCAACCCCCACCCCTCACCCCCCATGGCCCGTGTCCTGAGGCCATTGTTATGTGCATACAAGGTATTTCCCCAACTAACAATTCTCTTTTTTAAATTAAGGTATTATATGTCTAGGTTTTCCCCATTTTTTTTATTAAAATATTATAGGTGTACATTTTTTCCCCATTTTTAAACTTAAAGTATTATATGTGTACTTTTTTTTTTTTTAAATTAATACTAAGGGGACCAGACGCCCCGATTTCTAACAATTTGTCCCGCGTCCCGCGGCCTTTTAAAAAAAGTCCCGATTTTTGGGAAGATTCTTTTAAATCTTTTGGATTTTTTTTCTTTTTAAACGCCGTGGGACGCAGGACAAATTGTTAAAAATCAGGACTGTCCCGCCAAAAGCGAGACGTCTGGTCACCTTGATCAATACAAACGTTTATTGAACACCAGTCCCATGTGGACGTGGACGGGACTCCATGTCACAGTGACACAGGTGCTGTGGGGAGGAAACACGTGGACGCGGTCACTGCAGCCACTCCTCCTCCTCCCTGGGGCTTCTCACGTGAGACCTGACTCCTCCTGTGACCACATTCCAGTCCCGTCTGCTGCCACCAGCTGCCTCTCCACCTGCCACAGGTTCCTAAAGGGTTCAAATCCCACAATATTCCCGGGACATGTCTGCCACCCTTTCATTTTTTTTTAAAATAAATCTTTATTGTCCAGATTATTACCATGGTGTCTCCCCCCCCACCTCCATGGCCCCCCTCCACCAGGTTCCCCCCACCCCACCCTCTGCCCTCTCCCCATCCCCACTGTCCTCACCCACAGGGGCACAGTTTATGTCCAGGCTCTTCCCGCACACCCCCTCCCCTTTTCTCCAAGAATCGTCGGTCCACTCCCCTCCCGTACCTCTGATCCTATCATGTTCACCCGCTAATGCTGTGCATCAGATCGTTTAATTCCCTTGGCTTTTTAGATTCACGTGCGGATGGTTACGTACGTGTTGTTAATCCTTTTTATCTTTATCTCCTTCCTCCTCTAAAAGAATATGTCTCAGCATTCCCTCTTTCCAGGATGACTTCTTGCCCACACGTGTTTTTTTAACTGGAAGGGTGAGCTCAGAGACACTTGCAAATGGCACTCCCAGCCTCTCGGGCGCTCCCCTGTCCTTTTTTTTTTGTTTGTTTCCCATTCCAACAAGCAACTCTATAACATTTCATTTTTAAAAAATAATTAAAATAATTCTTTAATAAGCAATAAATTATTTTTTAAATAAAATAATTATTTAATAAGCAATAATCTTTATTGCTCAGATTATTACAATGGTTTCTCTCCCCGCCCCCGGCCAGCTCCCTGCCACCCTCACATTTCACTTTATTTCCTTCTCCGAGGAGAGGGCCCCAGCCCCAGAGCCCCGGACGGCGGTGGGGGGCCCGGACGGACGGCAGGAACCGCACTGGCCCCGGGGAGGGGTTGGAAGGGAGGGGGAGCCGGTGATTTGCAAATGAAGGCCCTGCAGCATGTGAACAGCGGGGAGATGTCCTGGGAGGCGAGGTTCCTGCAGTCCGTCCGGCCGCCCCCACCGCCGTCCGGGGCTCTGGGGCTGGGGCCCTCTCCTCGGAGAAGGAAATAAAGTGAAATGTGAGGGTGGCAGGGAGCTGGGGGGGGGGGGGGGGAGCGCGCTGCGGAGAAACCATTGTAATAATCTGAGCAATAAAGAGTTATTTTAAAAAATGAAATGTTAAGCCGGGACCGGTTTGGCTCAGTGGATAGAGCGTCGGCCTGCGGACTGAAAGGTCCCGGGTTCGATTCCGGTCAAGGGCATGTACCTTGGTTGCGGGCATATCCCCAGTGGGGAGTGTGCAAGAGGCAGCTGATCGATGATTCTCTCTCATCGTATGTTTCTAATTCTCTATCCCTCTCTCTGAAAAATCAATAAAAAATATATATATATTTTAAAAATGAAATGTTAGAGTTGTTCGTTGGAATGGGAAAAACGAATAAAAAAGCACAGGGGAGGCCCGGGAGGCTGGGGTTCCGTTGGGACGTGTCTCTGAGCCCGGTGGGCACCCCGAGTCGAGCTCACCCTCCGAGTTATAAAAACAATGTGCGGGCAAGAAGTCATCCTGGAAAGAGGGAATGCTGAGACGTATTCTTTCAGAGGAGGAAGGAGATAAAGATAAAAAGGATTAACAACACACACGTAACCATCCACACGTGAATCTAAAAAGCCAAGGGAATTAAACGATCTGATGCACAGCATTAGCGGGTGAACATGATAGGATCAGAGGTACGGGAGGGGAGTGGACTGAGGATTCTCAGAGAAAAGGGGAGAGGGGGTGCGGGAAGAGCCTGGACATAAACTGTGGGTGAGGACAGTGGGGGCGGGGAGAGGGCGGAGGGTGGGGTGGGGGGAACCTGGTGGAGGGGGGCCATGGAGGGGGAAAAGAGGGACCATGGTAATAATCTGGACAATAAAGATTTATTTAAAAAAGAAAAGGAGTGAAAGGGTGGCAGACCCCGCCAGGGCATGTCACGGGTTCGGTCCCGTTAGGAGCCTGTGGCAGGTGAAGGGGTGGAGAGGCAGCCGGAGGCAGCAGACGGGACTGGAAGGCGGTCACAGGAGGATCAGTATCAGAAGCCTCGGGACCAGGATGAGGAAAGGCTGTGGTGACTGCTCAGCTTCCTCGGGCCGGTCTCCGTTCCAGCCAGAACCAGTTTCCTGGGTCCCAACCGGGCCGCCTCGAGGGTGGAATCCTTCCGGGGCGGCCCTCCCGCCCCCCATTCTGTGGGCTCTTATCTGCACCCCGGGGGCCGCGGGCCGATAGCCCTGTCTCTGAAGCGGGCGGGAATTCATCCCTGTTATCTGCATAGGCTGCTGGGAGGGAGTCTGAGGGGGAAGGGGGTGGGGGCCCCCCCATCGGCCGCCTCTGGGGGCACCTGGGGCCGGCGCCTGGGCGTGCTGGCGGCTGGCACCCCGAGCCAATCCACATGGGGCGCCCGGGGCCGTCTGCGCCAGTTCCTGCAGGGCCTGCGTCCTCATTCCTGAGGGCTGGGCTGCGGGATTAATAAGTAAAGAGAGAAGAAAGGGGAGGGGGGTGTGAGCTAGAAGGAGTCATTTTTAAAATTGCATTTTATTATTATTTTTTAAAAACATGTTTTATTGATTTTTTTGCAGAGAGGAAGGGAGAAGAAGGGTAGAGAGTTAGAAACATTGATGAGAGAGAAACATCAACCAGCTGCCTCCTGCACACTCCCTCCTGGGGATGTGCCCGCCACCAAGGCACAGGCCACACTGATTACGCAAACCATGGCCGTGCCTGTGGTCTCAGAGCTGCCCCTGCCCTTGAGGGAGACCCTGTGGCACCCCTTTGCTCCCCAACTTGCTCAGGCTGCCCCCCCACACACACACTCACACACACACACACACACACATGTGCAACAGCTGAGCCTGAATCCAAGGCCAGTGAGCTGGAGAGTGGAGACCTGGCTCCCCAAGGCCCTGGGTCAGAGACTTAACCCCCCAGGCGGGGCCCCCAGGCTTGGAGGAGCAATAAACCTAAATAGTCCTAAATGCTTCCTGGCCTGGCCCATTTTCTCCTGTCCCGAGGCGGTGGCCTGCCTGGCTGGCTGGGGCCCAGGGGGCAGGCTGTTTGCACAGCTGAGAATTTTGCTTTTGGAAATTTTTGGGGGGTGGGGGTATGTAGGGGGGGGTGGAGATCCCAGAAGCCGGTTGCACATTTCAGGACTGGTGACCCTGCTGGGGAAATTCACATTTCCACGTTCGTAAAGAAAGTGTTATCGGAGCCCTCACCGGTGTGGCTCAGTGGGTAGAGCGTCGGCCTGCGGACTGAAGTTTCCCAGGTTCAATTCTGGTCAAGGGCCTATGCCTTGGTTGAGGGCACATCCCCAGTGAGAAGTGAGCAGGAGGCGGCTGATCGATGTTTCTAACTCTCTATCCCTCTCTCTTTCTCTCTGTAAAAAATCAATAAAAATATATTGGGGGGAAAAATAAAGTGTTATCGAAGCACAGGCACATGGAGCAGCCTCTGTGTCCGCCTGTGGCTGCCCACGTGTGGCCACGCAGAGCTGGGTGATGTGTGTGGCCCGTGGGCCCCAACCCTGAGACATTCGCTCTGCGGCCCCTGCCCAGCACCCAGGGGCCGGCCTGGGTGTGAGGGGGGCCGTGGCTGCACTCGGGGGGCAGGGCCCTCTCCCTCGAGGGCCGCGGTGTCTAAGCCCAGGGCTGAATGGAAAGTAGGACTGGATGTTAAGACCACACAGGCCAAAACTAGTGTGGCTCAGTGGATAGAGCGTCGGCCTGCGGACTGAAGGGTCCCAGGTTCGATTCCGGTCAAGGGCATGTACCTTGGTTGTGGGCACATCCCCAGTGGTGGTGGTGGGGGGGGTGCAGGAGGCAGCTGATGGATGCTTCTCTCTCATCGATGTTTCTAACTCTCTATCCCTCTCCCGTCTTCTCTGTAAAAAATAAATTATATACACATTATGATTTCAGAGAAGGAGAAACATCCATGATGAGAATCACTGATGAATCACCGGCGTGCGCTTGGACTGGCAATCCCACCCTGACCTCCTGGTTCACAGCTCGACGCTCAGCCGCTGGGCCACACCGGCCGGGCTCCTGTGCCTGTCCGTCCGCGGGGCGGTGGCTGCTGGGGGGGCTGCTCCTAACTAACTCCTTCCGGGTCAGGCTGCCTGGGAGGGGGGCCGAGGGAGCTCAGCTCTCCATTAAAGAGCAGGAATGCGTGTTTGTAGACCAAGAGGCGAGTGGAGGGGGCCCGTGGGCTGTGTTACCGAGACACCGATGCCTGGAGGGTCCCCCTGGACAGTCCTCCTGGCAGGATCCGCGCAGGAGGCCGGTCAAGGGCAGGGGCAGAGCGGGCTGGAGGGGGAGGGATTTGATAGCGGGACTGAGCTGATAGGAAGGGTGGAGGGAACCATCTAGCTAAGCCTGGGCTGGGCAGGCCAGGAGCAAGGACGGGGAGAGGTGAGCTGTAATCTCCTCCTTTGCTGATCCTCCTGTGGGGTGGGGTGGGGTGGGGGTTTGGGAGAGAGCTGATGGGGTGGGGATGGGGTGAGGGGAACGGGAAATGGGGACCCGGCAGCCGGCATTCCGCCCTCCCCAGGACTCAGGAAAGACGCTTAGCCCCTCATTCAGGGGAATGGGCCTGGATGAGCTGCTGCTGAGAGGATGGGTGGGTGGGCTCCTTGGGGACAAAAGAGCCGGCCCGCCCGGCCTCATAATGGCACATTCAAATGCGCGTGATGCCTGGGGCGGGGGTGGGGGCGGGCGCCCTCCCTCTCACTGGATTTCTACGAATTTTCAAGCCCCAAGGGAACGAGGGTTTTCCTTGTTTCAGGACTTGGGAGACCCAGGGATTTTATTATTTCAGAAGGTTTTATTACAACACAGAATTTCATTTCTTAAAGTAAGTTCTAATTGACAGGAACGCTACAGAGCCTCCATCAGACCCGTCAATCATTCGTGTCCTGTTCATGAATATGGTACGCTTGTTACAGTTCATGAACCTGTATTGTCATGGGCTACAGCCCATACTTTATTATATATTTTTAGGTGTTTTATTTTTTAACCTAATGTCCTTTTTCTGCCCACCCAGGAGGCCACATTCAACTTAGTTGTCATGTTCCTTTCTTTAAAAAAAAAAATTATTGATTTCAGAGAGGGAGGGAGAGACAGAAACATCACTGATGAGAGAGAATCACTGATCTGCTGCCTCTTGCTCACTGATCTGCTGCCTCTTGCACACCCACCAGGGCCGTGGTTGGCAAACCGCGGCTCGAGAGCCACATGGGGCTCTTGGGTCCCTGGAGGGTGGCTCTTCCACAAAATACCACGGCCTGGGCGAGTCTATTTTGAAAAAAAATGGCGTTAGAAGAAGCTTGAGTTTAAAATATTTGGCTCTCAAAAGAAATTTCAGTCATTGTACTGTTGATATTTGGCTCTGTTGACTCATGAGTTTGCCGACCACTGGCCTAGGGGATCGAGCCCACAACCCAGGCATGTGCCCCTGGCCAGAATCGAACCTGGGATCCTTCAGTCTGGAGGCCAACGCTCTGTCCACTGAGAAACTTGCCAGGGCACCCTTTTTCTTTCAACTTAATTTTTTTTACATTGATTTCATAGAGAGAGATCCTGTCTAGGATTGAACCTGCAACCTTGACACATCAGGACGAAGCTCTAGGAACTGAGCTACCCCGGCAGGGCTCCCTCACCCTTTCTAACAAGTCTTCTATGGACAACTTTTTATTTCATTGTTCCAGAGCCTATCTGTGAGAGCCCACAGTTTATGCTAAGGTCACAGGCTCAGAAGTGTTTTACAGATGGGGTACTTGTTAAAAAAAAAACCGAGAGTCTGTGGGGAGGGGGCGGGAGAGGGCTCTGGGGAAAAGAGGGTATATATCTAATACTTTCAACAATAAGGATTTATTTTTTTTAAATATCTGAGAGCCCATGACGAGAGGAAGCAGGGCCGAGAGCCGGTGGGGGCGAGGGGCTGGCGGACTGGTCGGCGCTCGGAAGCTGCTCTCGGCCCAGCTGTCCGCCCTCTGCCTCCTCATCACCACCCCGTCTGGGAGGCAGGTCCCACGGAAAGGGCTAGAAAACACGACTCCACTCCAGGGCTGAGCCCACACTCCCAGCTTCTTGGGGGGGGGGGGAATGTCAGGCTGCTCACTTCAAAGAATATGTTCTGATGGTTGTTTGTTTTATTTTTTTTATTTTTTTGTATTGGTTTCAGAGAAGAAGGGACAAGGAGAGAGAGATAGAAACACCAACGTGAAGCCATGCATTGTTCGGCTGCCTCCCGCACATCCCACCCTGAGGATGGAGCCTGAATCCCAGCATGTGCCCCGACCAGGAATCCAACTGTGACTTTCCCGTTTACAGAAAACGCTCGAGCACTGAGCAAAATCTGATAATTTTTATGCCAATATATTTTTTCTTTTTTCTTTTAAACCTTAAGAATAAAGCTCTACTATTAAAACAACTGCAAACAATGCCAATGCAAACACCAAACCGTGTACACGTTATCATTTTTAAACTTGAACGCCAAGAGCAAAACTCTGGCTATTAGATAATGACAAAACAGTGCCAACGAAAAACAGCAACGAGAAATCAAAGCTACAAGACATGCTCACGTATTTAGCTACTAAAGAAAAGTTTCTTTTGCTGCTTTATATGTGCTCAGAGTTCTTTTTTTTACAGAGTAGTGACAGGAGATTTCTCTTCTATTTCTGTAGAATCTAAAGATCAGGGGTGGTGTGTAATCTCAGGTTCTCTACTGAGTGTTTACTAGGCAGGATGGGACTGAGTGTGTTTTTAATCTTGTTTTCCCTATTTTTTTTTCTTCTAATTCTCGCTCTCTCTGTCCTAATGCATTTACTTGTTGAGCGAGTATTAGTTGAAATCAAGCCTTTCCCAGGCCCCAATCCCACCAGTAGAATTCCTTAGTCCTTGGGGCCCAGGATACAAAGCTGGAACCGCCAAAACCGTTGGCAGTTGTGACGTTGAGGGGTTGTATTTTGTGGTGCTTTGGGGCTGTGGGGAGGGGAGCCCGGCCGGGGCTAGCCCCCCAAGATCTGGTGGGTCTTATGAAAGGAACCCTAAAGAAGACGTTGGAAGAAGCCATTTTTCCTCTTCCAATTGGGGTCTGCCGGCCGGGGGCGGGGCGGGGAGCAGGGGCTCAGAATTAACTGACAATGCGCCGATTAACAGGAGAAAAGGTGTGGCCCGGGGGACCTCCGAGTCAATGGGGCCCGGACGAGCCCCGGGGGGAGAGGATTTGGCCATCAGCCTAACAAAGGCTGGTGTGAGGCCTCCCGGGGCCGGCCCGGGGCCCTGGGCCTTTGTGATGCTCCCGGCTCCGGGCAGTCTGCCGGCGCTGGCTCCCCAGGAAGCCAACTCGGAGGGGGGTGCAGCTGCTGGTTCTTGGGGGGCCTGCGGGGAGGGAGCCCTGAAACCCCAGATCCTCATCTTCCACTTCCCCAAGGGAGAGATTTTATTTTTATTTTTTAGATTAAGCAGGTGAGTGTTATTATCGAATGGAAGTCTTCTGCAGAAACTCAGTAGGATTGTAATATTATTTGCCTGTCAACGCCTCTCAGGACTTTGGGCAGACAGCATCTTAAGCCATCAGGTACGAAGAACGCTTTTCTGAGCTTCAGTGCCGGCCATCACCCACACCGAGGGAGAGACTGTGGGACGTTAACCGAGGTGGTGACATCTCCACGCCTGCTTCTGCACCGGGGAGAGGCGGCGGAGGCTCCAGGAAAACCCAGCCGAGGGGAGCCTGGAGATCTAACGCCAGTCCCGGCCAAGAGGAGAGGGAGAGAGCAGTAAACGCCGCAGAGGAGAGAAATGCAGGAAGGGAACAAGCCACAGAGGTAGAAAAAGAAAAAGGAAAAAAAGAGAGAGAGACCCTTGGAGCTTAGGACAGCAGGCACAGAAGGAACATTCCAGAAGGGAGACAGGCAGAGAGCTACGATTTCTTCCTGCATCTCTTGTAGCCCAAATGGTTTGGGGATAAAAGACGACAAAATAACCTTTAAAAAATACATAGTATTTCTTTCTCTTTTCAAGTGTTTATTCCAGTTATTCACTTTTAAAAATAGATATACTTTATTGAATTTTTTTTTTTTAAGAGAGGAAGGGAGAGGGATAGTTAGAAACATCAATGAGAGAGAAACATGGACCAGCTGCCTCCTGCACCCCCACCCCCACCCCCACTGGGGATGTGCCCTCAACCAAGGTACATGCCCCTGACCAGAATCGAACCTGGGACCCCTTAGTCTGCAGGCCGACGCTCTATCCACTGAGCCACACATGCACACACACACACACACACACACACACACACACACATCTTTTATTGATTTCAGCGAGGAAGGGGGAGAAAGAGACAGAAACATCAATGATGAGAATCACTGATCGGCTGCCTCCTGCACGTCCCCCCCTGGGCATGTGCTGTTGGCCAGAATCGAACCCGGGACCCTTTACTGCACAGGCCGATGCTCTATCCACTGAGCCACACCGCAGAGGGCCACTTTGTTTTCTTTTATTACATTTCCCAGAATTCCCAAGACACAGGCCACTTGGAATGGTTGTAACGGGTTTTCTGTGAAGAGCTTGATTTCATTACAAAATAATCTTCTTTTAAAATCAATTTTCAAGGAAAAAGAGAAACATCCATGTGTTTCGCCGTTTATTTATGCGTTCATTGGTTGGTTCTTATAAGTGACCCGACCGGGAATCAAACCGGCAATTTTGTTTTGTGTGTGTGTTTAATATATTTTATTGATTTTTTTACAGAGAAGAAGGGGAAAAGATAGTTAGAAACATCGATCAGCCCCCCCCCCCCCCGCCCCCAATGGGGATGTGCCCTTGACTGGAACCGAACCTGGGACCTTTCAGTCCGCAGGCTGATGCTCCATCCACTGAGCCAAATCGGCCAGGGCTTTATTGATTGATTTTTGAGAGAAAAGGAAAGAGAGAGAGAGAAAGAGAGAGAGGAGAGAGAGATTGATATTGATTCGTTGTTCTACTTATCTGGGCATTCATTGGTTGATTCTCGCATGTTCCCTGACCAGGGGATTGAACCTACAACCTTGGTGTTATCGGGATGATGCTCCAACCCACGGAGCCACAAGGGCCAGAATGAGAATAATTCTTTTTTTTTTTTTTAATGTATTTTATTGATTTTTATACAGAGAGAAAGGGAGAGAGACAGAGAGTTAGAAACATCGACGAGAGAGAGAGTCATCGATCAGCTGCCTCTTGCACACCCCCCACTGGGATATACCCGCAACCAAGGTACATGCCCTTGACCGGAATCGAACCCGGGACCATTCAGTCCGCAGACTGACGCTCTATCCACTGAGCCACACCGGTTTCGACTTCATCACATTTTTAAATCGAAGCAGAGAATGAAAGAAATCCAAGGGGAAGTGTCGGTTCCAGGAGGAGAAAAAATCCAAACCTGTGTGACTTCATTTTTCCCATTCTTTCCAGAAATCCTGCTCTTTCCTTTCCTCTGGCTACGCCAGTCTGCTCGTCTGGACCTTACAGACAGCAACCCGGGGTGGGAGGTTTCCAAGAAACGGGCGTGTGATCGCCTGGGGCCAGCACACGCCAGCGCTGTCTTCAAGGTCATCAGTGTTTTCTTTTTATTTTATTTTAAATATATTTTATTGATTTTTTTACAGAGAGGAAGGGAGAGAGAAGGATAGAAAGTTAGAAACATCGACTAGAGAGAAACACCGACCAGCTGCCTCCTGCACACCCCACACTGGGGATGTGCCTGCAACCACGGTACATGCCCCCGACCGGAATCAAACCCGGGACCTCTCAGTCTGCAGGCAGACGCTCTATCCACTGAGCCAAACCGGTTTCGGCAGGTCATCGGTGTGTTTTTTTAAAAAAAAACCTCATATTTATCCCAAAACTTACCAGGGTTTGATTGGCCCATTTTATAAAAGGAGAAAACGAAGCAGGGAAGATATTAAAGAAACGGCTTTAAAAAAAAAAAAAAAGAAAGAAAGAAAAGGAAAGAACTGGCTAAGTGGGGGCGTTGGGTTTTGAACCCAGGACCCTGGCTCTGAGAGGATTCTCTACCTCCAGGTCCAGGTTTGGCTCCTCCCCCGGAAGAGAAAATGTTTGCAGACAGCGTGTCAGCTTCGCCGCAGAAGGCCTTGCCCGGAGCGCCCCCTGGTGGCCGCCGTGGCAAAGCGCGCCTCTGGCTGATGCCCTTTTTGTGTTGGTGAGGTCCATGGGGATGGAGGTCAAACTTGGTTTACCCACCTGCATCCGTAAGATTTTTTTTTCTTTTTCTTTTTTTTAACTCGATTGTTGAAAATGTTACATTGGTCCTCCTTTCCCCCCATTCACCTCTTCCCGCCCCTCCCGTCCTCCCTCCCCACTCCCCACCCCCAGGCCCTCACCACCCCGTTGTCTGTGCCCACGGCTTATGCATTACACTGAGTGGCCAGATGATGATGATCTCTGAACGCATAATAACCTGGGCACTCATTGTATATCCTGTATAATAAAAGGCTAATATGCAAATTGTCCCCTCGACCAGGAGTTCGACCAGCAGGCAGGCTGGCCAACCACCCATGTCCTCCTCCCCCCTGGCCAGGCTGGCCGGACCCCGCCCATGCACGAATTCATGCACTGGGCCTCTAAAACACACACACACACGCACACACACACACACATATATATATACATATGCCAGAATATTATGCGTTCAGAGATCATAATAATCTGGCCACCCAGTGTATACATATATTATTGCTTTCAGAGAGGAAGGCAGAGGGAGAGAGATAGAAACATCCATGATGAGAGAGAATCACTGATGGGCTGCCCACTGGGGATCGAGCCTGCAACCTGGGCATGTGCCCCTGACCGGAAATCGAACCCGGGACCCTTCAGTCCGCAGATGCCCTATCCACTGAGCCACACTGTCCAGCTGTTCAAAGCTTTGGATGGGTGAGGGAACACAGCTCGGAGACCTAACCTCCCCCTCTCCTTCCGGTTGGGGCCTGGGTGACCGTGCCTCCGGCAGTGTCTTCCAGGAAAGTTGAGAACTTGTGGCAGTTCAGAATGAGTCACCCCCAACCATGCCTGCGGAATGCGGAATTTCCTCTTTTTTTCCCCCTTAGGTATGTTTTCTCCATTGTCTTCAGAGAGGGAGGGGACGGGCGGGGCGGGGCGGAGACAGAGGAGAGAGAGAACTTCTATGACACATCGATTGGTGGCCCCCCTACACACACCCCTACCGGGATGGGGCCCTGAACCTGCAGACCCTTCGGGAGGTGGGCCGACCACTGAGCCCACAGGCCCAGGGCGGTATGCAGAGTATGTAAGGCCCGGAGGCTGGCAGATAGCCTTTGACCTTTCCCACTTGCTGCCTAAAGGAATGTGAGATAGAGACCTGCTTGGGGGCGGGAAGGAGAAGTCTCTGTAGATGAGTGAAGTTTAGTGTAAAATCCTTCGGTCGGAGTCCTCCCTGGCCCCTTTGTTCCAAGATGGGCCAGCAACCGGCTGAGAAATGTTAGCTCTTCATCCCCATCAGCGGCCTCACTGCCTCTGGAGCCCCAGGCCCCTGCCTCCCTCCCCCTCCTCCTCCTGGGTCCAGAAGGACACACGTACCCGAGGGCCTTCCTGTTTTGGGAATCTTTTTTAATTAAATATATTTTTATTGGTTTCCGAGAGGAAGGGAGAAGAAGAGAGAGATGGAAACATCCATGATGAGAGAGAATCACGGATCGGCCTCCTGCACAGCCCCTAATGGGGATCAAGCCCGCAACCCGGGCCTGTGCCCTTGGCTGGAATCGAACCCGGGATCCTTCAGTCTGCAAGCCGACGCTCTATCCACTGAGCCAAGCCGGTTTTGACTCTCATCGATGTTTCTAACTCTCTATCCCTCTCCCTTCCTCTCTGTAAAAAAATCAATGAAATATATAAAGAATTTTAGTGAGTTTATTTGAGCCAAACATGCCGAGAAGCAGAACCTCAATGAACTGAGAAAGCCCGGAGAATGGCGGGCTATTTCATTATCTGCATTCACACAGGCCATCGGGAGGGACACGGGGTGACGTGACACCCATGGGTGACGGGTTCGGGAGGGGGGTGCACCGCGGACACATGGAGCTGGAACGGGCCTTCCTTCCCGCGGGCCCGCTCTCCGGAGGGGCCGGGTGCTCCGGGGGGACTGTCCTCCCTCCCCTGGGCCGGGGTCCCATCTGCCCGGCGTGAGGAGCGCATCCCCACCCCTGGCACCGTGTGCGCTCTGCGTCCCCGCCTCTCCATGGGGACAGGAGCCGGGCCCGGGCCCCCCACCCCCGGGGAGGCCCCCCCACCCCCGGGGAGGTCCCCTCACCCCCGGGGAGGCCCCCTCACCCCTCAGAGAGGCCCCAGGGCCCCCCTCACCCCCGGGGAGGCCGGGCCCGGGGACAGGAGATGCTCGGGCCGGAGGCCGGGTCCCTAGAGCCGGGTCTGCGCGGGGGCGGCCTCCGAGCTGTGCCGGATCCCGTAGCCGAAGTAGATGGCGGCGCCTGGGGGACACGGCGGTGAGGGGGACCCCGGAGATGGCTGGGCGGGGAGGGGAGCTGGGGGGAGGGAGGATCTGGGGTTCAGTCCCCCCCTTCCCCCCGGAGGCCACGTACCCATCGCCATCCAGACGCCGAACTGGGCCCAGGTGTGGGCGGGCATCTGCAGCATCAGGTACAGGTTCACGAAGATGCTGGCGAGGGGCAGCGCGGGCAGCGCGGGCACCTGGGGTGAAGGTCACCCCTGAGCGCCCGGAGGGAGACCCGTCCCTGGGGGGCGGGAGGAGCCCAGTCCCCTCAGGCCACGCCCCCCACGCCTGGTAGACGGGGTCTCCCGCCGCGTGCTCCTGATGGAGTGTGGGTCAGGGTGGTCCATTCATTTTATTATTATATTTTATTTTATTATTTTATTTTAGTTATTTAATTATTTTATTTTATTCAGCTGCCTCCTGCACACCCCCCACTGGGGATGTGCCCGCAACCAATGTGCATGCCCTTGACCAGAATCGAACCCGGGACCCTTCAGTCTGCTCTATCCACTGAGCCAAAATGGCTTTGGCTATTTCATTCTTCTTTTTTTATATAGTCCTGTGTTTGAATAGGATTTTAGTTCATAAACAACTTCTGGTTGTTGTTTGTTTCATAAGTTATGAAATCATGTCACTGTTGTTTAGGTTCTTAGCTTAATCATTAAAGTCTGTTTAATTTATAATGTATCTTAAGAATCGTAAGTACTGCCGAAACCAGTGTGGCTCAGTGGACAGAGCGTCAGCCTGCGGACTGAAGGGTCCCGGGTTCGATTCCGGTCAAGGGCATGTGCCTTGGTTGCAGGCACATCCCCAGTAGGGGGTGTGCAGGAGGCAACTGATGGATGTTTCTCTCTCCTCGATGTTTCTAGCTCTCTATCCCTCTCTCTTCCTCTCTGTAAAAAAAATCAATAAAATATATTTTTAAAAAGAATCTTAAGTACCATGTGTACCAATCTTTTTTTTTCTTTTTTATTAAATATATTTTATTGATTTTATACAGAGAGGAAGGGAGAGAAATAGAAAATTAGAAACATCGATGAGAGTCATCGATCAGCTGCCTCTTGCACACCCCCTACTGGGGATGTGCCCACAACCGAGATACATGCCCTTGACGGGAATCGAACCCAGGACCTTTCAGTCTCCAAGCAGACGCTCTATCCATTGAGCCAAACTGGTTTCAGCTTTTCCTTAATTACTTAATTGATTAAGGCATCACATATTTGTCCTCAACCCCCCCATTCCAATCCTCCTCCCACGCATGTCCTCACCCCCCTATTGTCCTCGACGCCTGGTTAGGCTCCTAGCTGTGCACACAAGTCCTTTGGTTGATCTCTCCCTCTTACCCCCACCCTCCCTCCTTGGGTTGCAGGCACATCCCCAGGGGTGTGTGTGCAGGAGGCAGCTGATCGATGACTCTCTCTCTCATCGATGTTTCTAACTCTCCATCCCTCTCCGTTCCTCTCTGTAAAAAAAATCAATAAAATATTTAAAAAAATAAAAAATAATATTTTTATTGAATTTTTACGGGGAGGAAGGGAAAAGAATAGAGAGTTAGAAACATCGATGAGAGAGAAACATCCATCAGCTGCCTCCTGCACACCCCCCACTGGGGATGTGCCTGCAACCAACATACATGCCCTTGACAGGAATCGAACTTGGGACCTTTCAGTCCGCAGGACCTTTCAGTCCAGCCGTCTGACCCCTGGCTCCTGGTCTCTGGTCTGTTCCCGTTCACCCGTCTGTGCTGTTCCGGCCCCTTCATGCCAGCCCTCCCCCTGCCTCCACGTCCAGCGAGGTGGGCAGACCCCCCCCCCCCCGGGGTCACAGGTCACCCACCTTGAAGCGCAGAGCAGCGGGGTTCTGGGGCTGCCTCCAGAGGACGGCCGTGAGCCCCACCACCAGCAGCAGCAGCAGCCCCGTCATGGCGGCGGCCAGGGGGTCCCCGGAGGCCAGGCGGCCGGGCCACTGGGCCAGGCCCAGGCTCAGGGCGGTCAGCAGCACGGCTGCCAGGGGCGGGCGGGCGGGGGGAGAGCAGGTCAAGTTCAGAGGCCAAAGGTGTCGAGGGATCGGGTCACATCCCGCCATCAAACCGCCCACATCCACCTGGGCCATCCTGCCGGGCCCGGGTTGCTCAGTGGTTAGAGCGCCAGCCCTGCACCTCAGGGTCACGGGTTCGATTCAGGGACATGCACCCGGGCGGCAGGTTCGACCCCTCGTGCGGGAGGCATCGGGTCTGTGTGTCTCCCTCACGTCAGTGTTTCTCTCCCCACCCCCACCCCCAGTCCACTCTCTCCAAACATCACTGGGATGCCCTGACCGGTGTGGCTCAGTGGATAGAGCGTCGGCCTGCGGACTGAAAGGTCCCAAGTTCGATTCCTGTCAAGGGCATGTATGTTGGTTGCAGGCACATCCCCAGTGGGGGGTGTGCAGGAGGCAGCTGATGGATGTTTCTCTCTCATCGATGTTTCTAACTCTCTATTCTTTTCCCTTCCTCCCTGTAAAAATTCAATAAAAATATTATTTTTTATTTTTTTAAATATATATTTTATTGATTTTTTTACAGAAAGGAAGGGAAAGGGATGGAGAGTTAGAAACATCGATGAGAGAGAGTCATCGATCAGCTGCCTCCTGCACACCCCCCACTGGGGATGTGCCCGCAACCCAGGTACATGCCCTTGGCTGGAATCGAACCAGGGACCCTTGAGTCTGCAGGCTGACGCTCTATCCACTGAGCTAAACCGGTCAGGGCAATAAAAATATATTTTAAAAAGTAAAATAAAAGCCCATGGGATGACATCAGGAACAAAGAGATGGGCCCTCATCTGCCCAGGACCCCCCCACAGGCACCCGCCCCCTCCTCCGGCCCCTCCGGCCCCAGCGCCGCCCCCGCTCACCCAGCGCCAAGGCGCAGCCGTAGGCGGCGCGGCCGGACCGCGGGGTGGGCACGGCGCCCCCGGGGCTCCACAGGCCCCGCAGGGCGCCCGCCGCCGGCTCAGGCCCCCGGGAGCCGGCGTCCGGCCCGCGCTGCACCTCCGTCATCTCCTCCCCCGGCTTCTCCTTCTCGCCCGGGTGCTGGTCCGGCTGGTACCTGGTGAGAGACAGGCCTGCCGCCTTCACACGCCCCCCACCCACCTCCCCATCACATGGCCCTTCCCGCCCGCGGGGGCAGCACCCCAGGAGGCCGCGCGGAGGCAAGAGGGGAGCAGCTCCCCCATCAGGGCCCCGGGTTCGAGCCCGGGCGGGGGCTCCGCCGGGCGAGTATCCTCCAGGGCAGCTGAGACCCCAGGTGCCATGCGTGGTCAGGGCGCGGGCCCAGCTGGGGGGTCGTCCCCAGTCCGGGTGCATATGGGAGGCAACCACGATGTCTGTCTGTCTCCGTCTGTCTCCGTCTGTCTCTTCCTCAGGAGCCCAAGCCCGGGTGGCTCACGTGGTTGAGGGAGATGACCCAAGAACCAGGAGGTCCCGGTTCGATCCCCAGTGAGGGCACATGTCCAGTTGGGATGTATATGGAAGGCAACCAAGATGCCCCCCTCTCTCTGTCTCTCTCTCTCAAATCAACAAAAACATCTTTTAAAAAAGATACCCATTGCTTCACGCTCACCGGTGTGGCTCAGTGAATTAGAGCGTCGGCCTGCGGACTGAAGGGTCCCGGGTTCGATTCCGGTCAAGGGCATGTACCTTGGTTGCAGGCACATCCCCGGTAGGGGGTGTGCAGGAGGCAGCTGATGGATGTTTCTCTCTCATCGATGTTTCTAACTCTCTCTCCCTCTCTTCCCCTCTGTAAAAAAAAAAAAAATCAGGGGATGTGTGGGAGGGAGGGAGGGGGGCAAAAAAAAAAAATCAATAAAATATATTAAAAAAAAAAAAAAAAGAGAAATCTAAAAAATAAATAAATAAATAAATAAATAAATAATAAAATAAAAAAAATAACACCTCAGCCTGAAATATGTCCAGAGGGGGGGGGGGAAATCAATAAAACATATTAAAAGTAAAAAATAAAATAAAAAAGATTCTTATGGCTTCCAGTCCCCTCATTCCAGACTCAGTGGAGCCCAAGCCGCAGCGGCTCGGTGGCTGAGCGCCTACAACCTGGGAGCCGCGAGGTCCTGGTTCAATTCCCGGTCGGGGGCACAGGCCCAGGATGTAGGCACGCCCCCCCCCCCCAAGGCCAGGCGTGCAGGAGGCAGCCGCTCCGAGATTCTCTCTCATCGCGGATGTTTCTGTCTCTGCCTCCCCTCCCTTCCTCTCTGAAATCTATACAAACAAAAATAAATCTCGCGGGGCCTCACCTGAGAACCAGCACGGAGAAGGCCACCAGGGAGTAGGCCAGCAGGGTCCCGATCAGCATGAGGTCCACCAGGTGGTTGATGTCGAAGAGGAAGGCCATGAGGGCTGCAGGGAGGGGGCAGACACGGGGTGGGGTGGGAGGAGAGGGCAGACATGGGGTGGGGGGAAGGGAGCGGGTGAGGACCCACCGGGGACATCCCAGCGGAGGGAGTTGGATGGGAACGGGGTAGGTTTGGGGTTTGGCTTCCTCACCTGTAAAAATCCCGGACACCACGGTGGCCATGATGGGGGTGTGAGTCCGGGGGTGGATCCAGGCCAGCGCCCGGAACAGGAGTCCGTCCTCCGCCATGGCCAGGATCACCCTCGGCACAGGGAACATGCCGCCCAGCAGGCTGGCGGAGGGAGGGGAAAGGAGTGTGGGTATGGCGCCCATGACTGGCCCACACTCTGTCGTTCATCCTCCCCTGAGGCTATTTTTCCATTGGGTTTTATTCCATTTTATTTTTTAAAAATATATTTTGATTTTTTTTCAGAGAGGAAGGGAGAGGGATAGAGAGTTAGAAACATCGATGAGAGAGAATCATCCATCAGCTGCCTCCTGTACACCCCCTACTGGGGATGTGTCCACAACCAAGGTACATGCCCTTGACCGGAATTGAACCTGCGACCCTTGAGTCCGCAGGCTGAAGCTCTATCCACTGAGCCAAACCAGTTAGGGCTCTGTTGACTTTTAGAGAGAGTGGAAGGGAGGAGGAGAGACACACAGAGAAAAACATCAATGGGAGAGAGACACATCGATGGATTGCCGCCTGCCCCTGTCCTGAACAAGACTGGGGATCGAACTCGCAACCAAGGCACATGCGCTTGACCGGAACTAAACCTGTGAGCCTTTGGCCCACAGGCCGACGCCCTAGCCACTGAGCCACGAAGGCCGGGGCAATGGTGGGCAAACTGCGGCTCACGAGCCACCTGTGACTCTTTGGCCCCTTGAGCGTTTAGCAGAGGCCGGCGTGGGAGTCCCCAGTGTATAGTTTAAGTTTAAAACATTTGGCTCTCCAAAGAAATGTCAATCGTCGTCCTGATGACGAATGAGTTTGCCCCCCCCCCCCCCCCCCCCCCCCCCCGGGCTCCGGCATCTCCGCGGCTCCCGGTGTGTCTCCCTCTGTCCCTCCCCCGGGCGGGGCGGCTGGGGGCGGGGAGGGGGAGCGGGGGAGGGGGACGGGGGCAGGTGCCGGCACTGACCTGGACGAGAGGGCGCAGAGGGTGCCCGCGGCCACCACGTAGCGGGCCCAGGGCCAGCCCACCTGCAGGAAGGCGTCGGGCAGGGGGCTGTGGGTGCTGAGCTGGTAGTAGGGCACCATGAGGGTGAGGGCGGCCGACACCCCGCAGTACGCCAGGAAGCAGATGGAGAGCGAGGCCACGGTGCCCAGCGGGATGGCCCGCTGGGGGTCCCGGGCTTCTTCCCCTGCGGGCGGGAGGGCGAGGGTCAGGGGCACAGGCCGGGGGGAGGCACAGAACCCTCCTCCTGGGAACTCCCCGAAGCCGGGCCCCCTCCACCAGCCCCGTGCCCCCTCCACCAGCCCCGTGTCCCCTCCACCAGCCCCGTGCCCCCCCACCAGCCCCGTGCCCCCTCCACCAGCCCCGGGCCCCCTCCACCAGCCCCGTGTCCCCTCCACCAGCCCCGTGTCCCCTCCACCAGCCCTGCCCCCTCCACCAGCCCCGTGCCCCCCCACCAGCCCCCCACACCCCCAGGGCGGCCCACACCCCCGGGGCGTCCGGACCCGGTACCTGCAGTGGAGATTCGGTCAAAACCCACGAAGGCGTAGAAGCAGGTGGCGGCCCCGCGGAGAACCCCCTGGAAGCCAAAAGGCACGAAGCCCCCGGCGCCCAGCGGGCCCAGGCTGTGGGGAGAGGAGGCAGGGGAGGAGGAGGGTGAGCAGCTGAGCCATCTCCCCGGGACCGCAGCCCTGGTCCACCCCCACCCCACCCCTGGCCCCGGCCCCGGCCCCATCCGCCCCCACCTGCCTCCCACCGCACTCCCAGCTCCGCATCCACACACGTCTGTGGCCAAGAGTGCCCTGCCCCCGGCCGGTGTGGCTCAGTGGTTGAGCATTAACCTACCAACCTAGAGGTCAAGGTTCAATTCCCGGTCAAGGGCACAGGCCCGGGTTATGGGGCTCACTCACTCCCCAGTGTGGGGCGTGCAGGGGGCAGCCGATTATTGATTCTCTCTCATCATGGATGTTTCTCTCTCTCCCTCTTTCTCTCCCTTCCTTTCTGCAAATCATCAATAAAAGAATATACTTAATAAAAAGAAATTGCCGAAACAGGTGTGGCTCAGTGGATAGGGCGTCGGCCTTCAGACTGAAGGGTCCCAGGTTCGATTCCGGTCAAGGGCATGTGCCTTGATTGCGGGCACATCCCCGGTAGGGGGTGTGCAGGAGGCGGCTGGCCGATGTTTCTCTCTCATCGATGTTTCTGGCTCCCTCTCCCTCTCCCTTCCTCTCTGTAAAAAACAATAAAATGTATTTAAAGATAAAGAGCCTCCTGACCTCACAGTGCCGTTGGCCTCGGACTCGGCCAGCTCGTAGTCCTGCTCTGTGAGCTGCCAGTGGTGCAGGTGCCCTGTGACGAAGCCGGAGAGGATGACGAAGCCGAGCACCAGGAGGTTCACGCTGGTAAACACCTTGGTCACCAGCGCCGACTGGCGAGCTCCCAGGACCACGAGACCTGTGAGAAGACGGGACGGAAATCTAGACAGCAGGCCGCGGAGTGGTCCCCAGGGGCGGGCGGGGCGGGGCGGGGGCTGCTCAATGGTGCAGGTTTCCCCTGGAGGCGATGAAGATGTGCTGGAACTGCGCCTGACCCGTGTGGCTCAGTGGATAGGGCGTCGGCCTGCAGACTGAAGGGTCCCAGGTTCGATTCCGGTCAAGGGCATGTGCCTTGGTGGCGGGCACATCCCCAGTGGGGGGCGTGCAGGAGGCAGCTGATCCACTGAGCCTACCCAGTGAGGGCTGATTTCTTATCTTTGAAGAATTACTCCATTGGGCCCAGGCAGAGTGGCTCAATGGTTGAGTGTCGTCCTACAAACCACCAGGTCACGGTTCGATTCCCAGTCAGGGCTCAGGCCTGGTGTGGGGGCTGGATCCCCAGTGTGGGGGCATGTAGGAAGCAGCTGATCGGTGATTCTCCCTCATCACTGATATTTCTAGCTCTCCCTCCCTTCTTCTCTGCAATAATATATATATATATATATATATATATATATATATATATATATATATATATATAAAAACAAATGAATGAATTTTAAAAATCTATAAAATAATAAAAGTATAATATGCTAATTATACTGGGCAGCCGAACGACCCCCTTTCCTGGCCTCACATCCCCCCACCCCTTCGCCCCAGCCCAGCCTCCCCCGCCCCAGCCGCTCCCCCTCCCCGCCCCATCCCCATCCCACCCGCCCCGGCCGCCTCACCCGTGAGCAGCAGCACCAGGCCCAGCGCGAAGAAGTCCAGGGAGCTGGCCAGGAGGGGCAGGCGCAGGGGCACGCTCTCCTGCAGTGCCCGCGACATGTGCTGCCCGGTCAGGCTGTCGACGGTGGCGCTCCAGGCCCGGGCCACACTGGCGCTCCCTGCGGCCAGAGGAGGCAGGTTCATCCCCAGTGACCCGCCCCCTGCCGGGCGCCAGGGCACAGGTTTGGGGGGAAACAGACAGACAAGAGCCATCTCAAAGAGTTTCACTTCTGGCCGAAACCGGTTTGGTTCAGTGGATAGAACGTTGGCTTAGGGACTGAAAGGTCCAGGGTTCAATTCCGGTCAAGGGCATGTACCTTGGTTGCGGGCACATCCCCAGTAGGAGGTGTGCAAAAGGCAGCTCATGGATGTTTCTCTCTCATCGATGTTTCTGGCTTTCTATCCCTCTCTCTTCCCCTCTGTAAAAACTCAATAAAATTTATTAAAAAAAAAAAAAAAATAGACCTTCCTTCCCCTGGCTTTGCTCCAGGCGGCCTGGGAGCCTGTGAGTCTCTGCTCCCGGCTGGAGCGCCGCTCCTGTATCTCCCTCCACCCCACCACTGCCCTCCCTCTCATACACGAGTCCCGCCCCACCCTCTGCTCTGCTCCTGTGTATGCAAATTAACCCACCATCTTTGTTGGGTTAATTTGCATGTCAACTCCTGATTGGCTGGTGGGCACCACGGATGTAGGTCAATTTGCATATCTCTCTTTTCATTAGTGTCGGTCTTGTTGATTTTACAGAGAGGAAGAGAGAGGGGTAGAGAGTGAGAGACATCGATGAGAGAGAAGCATCCATCAGCTGCCTCCTGCCCACCACCCACTGGGGATGTAGCTGCAACCAAGGTACATGCCCCTGACCGGAATCGAAACTAGGACCTTCAGTCCACAGGCCGAAGCTCTAGCCCAGAGGTTCCCAAACTTGTTTGTGCCGTAGACCCCTTGCCATGTTTTTCGGTTTTGGGTAGACCCCCTACTTACCTGATATTGATTTTTTTGTAAATTTCTAACTGTAGTGAAGTTTAGTGTTAAAATTTAATAAAAAATAATGTACCTACTTTTCTCCAGCATTCTCAAACAAAATAACACTGATTCACTATAATTTGTATGATAAACTACCAGTTTATATATTTTTAAATATTTTCTCAGCACTTTCCTATTCAAGATTCAGGAAACGAATGAACATATTTTTCTCACATTCATATTTATAGACGTGACGAATTGAACAAGTCGGTGCAAGTTCGCGAAGCTTTGAGACAAAAATTGGCAAGAATGTTTACTGCGCGTATGCTTGTAACAAGATGATACTGGTATATCATTATGTGCAGGTTTTTATCCTACAACTTACACAATTTTATAAACATATATAATAAATTTTTTACTTCATAGGTACTTTTATAAATAATTTATATGTTTTTATATTATAAGATAATATGATGTAAGTAAATAGGTACTATCAGTGTATGTTGAGATCCACTATCGTGGACCCCCATTTTCATTTCATGGACCCCCAAATTTTTTTTTCGCTGACGTAGACCCCTTGCAGGTTGTCATAGACCCCTGGGGGTCGATATAGACCACTTTGGGAATCACTGCTCTAGCCACTGAGCCAAACCGGCCAGGGCAACCGTGTGGGGGAGTTCCTCACTGTTACCCCCCCCACAAGCTGGGCCCCAACATGCTCATGACTGAGGACGCAGACCCCAGCCCCCCTCCCCCGGTGCCCCCAGCGGCCCCGCTCTCACCGATGACGTAGGAGAGGATGAGGTTCCAGCCGGTGACGAAGGCGCACAGCTGCCCCATGGTGACGTAGCTGTAGAGGTAGGCGGACCCCGAGCAGGGCACCCGCGCCCCGAACTCGGCGTAGCACAGCCCCGACAGCACGGAGGTCACAGCGGCCACCAGGAAGCACAGCACGATGGCCGGGCCCGCCTGGTCCCGGGCCACCTCCCCGGCCAGGACGTACACGCCCGCCCCCAGGGTGCTGCCCACCCCCAGGGCCACCAGGTCCAGGGTGCTCAGGCACCGGGCCAGGCCGCCTCCAGAGCCCTCCTTCCACTCCAGGGGCCGCCTGCGCACCAGCTTCTGGCCAAACCGGCCGAGGGCTTCGCACCGCATCTTGGATGGAGCCGAGTCGGAGGCGGGGATCTGCAGGGAAACAAGACAGGGAGCCGTCATCGGAATGTCCGCCCAGCCCGGCTGGCCCGGCTCCGGGGCTGAACATCAGTCTATGAACTAGGAGGTCACAGTGTGATTCCTAGTCAGGGCTCATGCCTGGGTTGTGGGTTTTGTTCCCAGTGGAGGAGTGGTGTGTGTGTGTGTGTGTGTGTGTGTGTGTGTGTGCAGGAGGCAGCCGGCCAATGATTCCCTCTCATCACTGATGTTTCTCTCTCCCTCTCCCTCTCTCTCTGAAATCAATAAAAGTAAATTAAAAATTAGCAAAACAAACCAACATCGAAGTGAGAGAGACGCATGGGTTGGTTGCCTCCTGTGCGGTCGCACCCTGACGGGGGCCAGGGATGGAGCCTGCAGCCGGGGAGTACATGCCCCTCACTGGGGATCGGACCCGGGACCCTCCCTGGGGATCGGACCCGGGACCCTCCCTGGGGATCGGACCCGGGACCCTCACTGGGGATCGGACCCGGGACCCTCCCTGGGGATCGGACCCGGGACCCTCCCTGGGGATCGGACCCGGGACCCTCACTGGGGATCGGACCCGGGACCCTCCCTGGGGGTCGGACCCGGGACCCTCCCTGGGGATCGGACCCGGGACCCTCCCTGGGGATCGGACCCGGGACCCTCCCTGGGGATCGGACCTGGGACCCTCCCTGGGGATCGGACCCGGGACCCTCCCTGGGGATCGGACCCGGGACCCTCCCTGGGGATCGGACCCGGGACCCT